>NW_026936519.1:0-72014 GCF_032062105.1 Saccostrea cuccullata
TATAATTTCAAAACAAAATGAAGAATCGGTACAGTTTTTGGATATTTAAAAGTAAAAATCCAAAAATATCACAAAACATTTACTGCTTTGTTTTGTGATATTTTTGGATTTTTACTTTAAATATATATATATATAGGAACCTAAAGGACATGGTAGTGAGAAACCAGACTGGACAACCCATTACCTAACGGGGGCTTTAAAACTTGCTCTGACAGAAGATGTCTTCTTTGTAAGCACAGCACTGACACAGACAGTTTTAACAGCCCTGTTACAGGCCGCAGCTACAGAATACTAGGGAATTTGTCCTGTCATACTGACAACTGCATTTATCTCATCATTTGCAAAGTTTGCTCCAAACAGTATATTGGTGAAACAGGAGATCTCCGCAGGAGAGTCAATAACCACCGTTCGACCATTAGGACCAAAAAACTCAATGAACCCGTTGGGGAACATTTCAACCTTGACGGTCACAAATGGGAGGACATGACAGTAGTAGTGATTGACCATAACCCAAGATGGACAGACGCTCAGAGAAAAAGCAAAGAAAAGTTCTGGATGCACAGATTAAAGTCATTCCGCCCCAATGGTATTAACAAACTGAATGACTTCACCAGAATGAACGTAAACTAGACCCGATACCTGATGATACCAAACAAGATTATTCTCTCAATTTAGTGTAAACTCTACTGTTAATTTGAGTTTCCAACTCTCGAACAACCCACATAACTAGGTATTGCTTACGCCTTTGTTAATTAATTATTAATCAATTTTTACCGATAATTAGTCCTAAAACATTTCAAATTAAAATTTATAATTGATCATAATTCATATGTTAAAATGCCCCTTCTATAATATTATTATTATTTTTCTTTATTCTTTATCAAGTATAGTTACGCTATTTTGAGAGAATGAAACAATGTACGATTTACTGATTGTCGTTATTAATTAGCATAATTAATTCGTTCAATTATGTTAATCGCACTTCACCCGAGTATACCCGATAGACCGGACGCATTTCATAGCGGTCCAGATTCTTTTTTTAATAGTGTTCTCAAAAATTTTCAAATCATGTAACCAAGTATGTAAATATATAGTGTTTAGTAGTTTAGTAGTAGTGCTAGTTGTTTTTTGTTTCTCTTTTTCCTTTGTTCTCATGACTTTTTAACTTTTTTCTTTGTCCTGAGGAAGGGACAGGGCGTCCCGAAAATTTGACATTTTTTATTGTTCGTGTCGTTGGTCATTTTTAGTGCTTTATATAAATTTTCATCCGTGACCTTGTATCTACTTGGTAGATCCGACATTTAGGATATACAGTGTTGTTGGTTTTTTAGTGCTTTATATATATATATATATATATATATATATATATATATATATATATATATATATATATATATATATATATATATAGACTGTTTCTTGTGTCTGATACGAAAAGGTATACTATACTTTTTAACAGGAAATTGTCTCCTTCTGTATCCCCCTGGAAATCCTATACAAGTTAGCTGCACGACGTTTAGAGTTGGATGTCCTGATCAAGACTATCTTAGCAGTGATATATTTAATTGTAAGTAGCGACGTCGACATGACAAGTGTTTTTTTTTTTAATGGAAAACATTTTCTGTGGATGTTATTAATGATTTCATTTTAGTTATTGTGACTTATGAAAAGTATGGCAGCACTTAAGCTATGAGAGTTGGATCCCGATGTTTTGTGCAAAATAAAATTCCAAAATTCATTAAATTTATGTTTTAAAGGTATTGTGACATGACCTGGCGAGTTTTCCTTTGAAGTCAAGCATACTGTAACTGCGATACAGAACAATTTTTGTGGGCGTTTATTATGCAAATGAGCAAAAACTGTACTGTTTCAGCGAAAAACCGACGGTACAGTACGGTTTATTTTTAGCCATGACAGGAAGCTGTATCTCTATACATTCAATTAGCATGATACATGTACATGTAGCACTGTTAGTATTTACTCGAAATTTGAGGTGAATTAAAAATAAAATTTTACAACGTAAATTTAATGTTTAAGAAAGAGGGAATTGTGCAGTTCACAAATAATTATTTCGAACACCCCCCCCTTCAAAAAAATTAGTGGAAAATCGTATTTCGTGGGGTTAGATTTATATCCAACCAAGACTATATGTGCTTGATATCGTTAGTTGTTGATAATTTAAATAGCGTATGTATACAAGTTTACAAAATATCAAAGCGAAAAAGAAAAAAAAAATCAAGGAGGGTGGGATGGGGGGGGGGGACACCAGTGATTACTCAGATCCCATTTCCATTTGGTTACACTACATTTTATTAAAAACATGAAATTAAATATGGATAGGACCCCTTCCTTTCATCTGTTTATTTCAGTTTTGTATATGACGACCGGATAGGACATTGTCGGACATTTCTCTCAGATTACGTTCTCGCCGAAGCATTTTGTTTCAAAAATATTCCTGTACGATTCTCATTTATCAAAATGTTTTGCATTAATTAAGTCGCTTAAATTAAAAAAAACACACACCATAGAGTCTGACACATCTGTATTATATCGCGATGTTTTGCTAACTATAGACAATAATGACCAACTTTTTGTCAAACTATGTCTTCAGCTTTTTCATGACCATCCTCCAATATTTATGTAACGATATTCCGTCACCACCTTATTATTAATTTTATGTCTTTCAGACTTAGGAAAGACCATGCCATAAATGCGAATTTATAACCACAGTTACAACGAGCTTGCTTATCGTGGGAATGTGTTTGTCTGATTGTTTGATACCAATTTGTTAGATCGTTGCTGACCTCGGAGTACATACCATATAGTAGCATTATATTCGATGGATGTGACCGATGAAAAGGGGATGCTTACTCCTCTTAGACACTGGATCTTCTGACTTCAGATGTCTGGTTTTTTTTAAAACTGTTCACAATTTGTTTTGTTTGTGCAACATTGTTTTTAAGAGATGTAATTTTGTTTTAAGGAATCACTGTCTAGTTTTGAGAGTACGCCAGGGCATCAACAATAGTGGGAAACATGGGATAATTTGCATAACGGGCGAAGCCCGTTATGCTAAAATTATCCCATGTTTCCCACTATTGTTGATGTCCCTGGCATACTCTCGAAACTAGACAGTGATTCCTTATATTTCCATTTCATTGTGAAATAAAATTGTAGACTTAGACATTAAGAATGTAGACTAATCGATTTGAATTACACGAGGACTTCCATGCCGTCAAACACAAAGGCAGCCGCACGAGATTTACATGCATATTTGGCCTCCTTAGCGTCAGACACAGAGACAGATGCGCACGAGATTTGCATGCGTATTAGGCCTCCTTAGCTGCTGACCTATCGACGAATTCTGGGGACAGTGTATTTAGTATGTACACGTGTAAGCTTATGTTTCCTCTGTAGTATGGTCTGCAGGCGAGACATCTACCGCATCCCTAAACATAAGTATAATTTATTAATTGTGCACCATAAATTCAACATTATATCTCTCTTCTTCATTTAAATTCGTAGTGCGATAAAAATCATATGTGCCAATGTTTACATTCAACACTAAGGCTGTTTAAAATTAAAACTACAGCGCTATGACAAAAGTATTCGCGATTTTTTAAAAATGGCAACGTCAACAATATACACTTTGTTTGTTCAAAGGGGAATAACTTTTGAACGAGGCCGATTTATCCAGTGAAATTTTCAGAAAGTCATCTTTCGCAAGTTAGTGACGTAGTTAATCAATTTCCATCATCTGCATTCTTGTAAAATCGTAAACAAACCTATCATTCACCATGGGCCGAAAATTTAAAGAATTGACGATGTACGAAAATTGATCGTTGAAATGAAGTTAGAATGTAAAAAGAGGTGTGAAATTGAAAATTTATTAGAAATATCGGAATCAACAATCAGATCAATCTGGAAAAAGTATTTATACACGGGGGAGATAAACAAAGCGAAAAGAAAAGGACGTCCGTGCAAGTTGTCGCAGAGGGATCGGAACTGGCTTGTTCGTCATACAAAAATGAACAGGGAACGTGTTTTAAGTGACATTACGAATGATTTAAACAGAAGTAGGAATGCAAAGATCATATACATCCACGGACAGTGCAGAGACATTTTACATGAACATGATGTGAAGAGACGAGTGGTAAGAAAAAAGATGGCTGTGTCAAAGGTCAACAGAAAAAAGCGTATGTCTTGGTGTCTCGAGAAGAGAAAACGTTCCTTCCCCAATGCATGTGTCCTCCGCGACAGAGAAGGGTGTCTATTATGGTGTTGGGTTGCATTACATATTACGGAGTAGGAACCCTTTGCCTTGTCAACGGTACCATAAATGCAGAAAAATATATTGCAATTCTAGAAAACAATTTATGACCTGTAATTGTTCGGCATTTTAGCAACAAACAGTACCGCTTTCAAGATGATAATGCCCCCGCACATAGACCCATATTACGAGGGACTACAAACTGGAAAATAACATTCCAACTATTGTGTGGCCGGCGCAGTCCCCGGACATCAATATTATTGAAAACTTGTGACTGTGGATTAAACGAACTCTACAAAATCGGCAACAAAACGTAACGACCCCCGAAGAGCTCTTCGCCGACGTTTCGGACATATGGACTTCCTTTGATCAGAACTGCATAAGAACTCTGTACCATTCCATACCACGCCGTTTACTAGCTGTCATTATAACTAAGGGACACCTCACAAAATATTAGGTAAGTTAAAATGATATTTAATTATATATTTAAGATGTTACTTGAAGCGCGTCCTTGTTTACGGACGCCATTTTGAAAAATCGCGAATACTTTTGTCATAGCGCTGTACATGTATGTTTAACGACACCCGCGCGCGTAGGTTTATGAGAAATTCTTCTTTGAAAAAAACCAAACAATTCGGAATTCCCTATGTCTGTTCCGGTTTGGTTCTACCATAAGCGACTGAATTCTGCTTCCCGTAGTGACTGAAAATGTGCTTTGAAGCTGCAGTTAAGACAGTTGGTGTCTTATTAAAGAAAACTAGTGTATTAAAGAGTTTGGGACCATAAATGTAAGTAAAAAATAGATGATTTTATGATTGAAGTTAATTACAAAGTCTAGTTTGTTGGTTTTTTGTCAGTACTCGAATCACATGTTCAGACTGACAGTGACAGACTCTCAGATTCTATTGGCTGAACCTCTCATTGCATTTTGGAGAGAATCGAAAAACTTTTTTACTGAGTGGAAAGTGTGTAAAAAACCAAGATTTATATACAGTGAAAAGCATCATTCAAATCTCATTTAATATGTTTCATATTAAAAATATTTCTGTAAAATTCGAAAGGAACAGTAATGAGTAAAGTAATTGATTACTTCATAATTCATGTACCTACAAATAGCTACAATTTTTGGAAAAAAATAATACTTTTCATAACCATTTGAGCAGAGCAAAGCTTACCATTCAAGTGAAGGAGAGTAAGAAAAGTGGTTGGGGTATTCCAAGACGTGAAGAATTTTGTCTTTTGTATGGAATTCAATGTATTAAAGATAATCTAACAGCTATCAGTATGGTCCAAATATTAGTATTCACACTTTCCATACTTAACGCTAGTAGATCTAGTACTAAGAAATAAATACGACATAATTAAATTTGAAATATATTTCAAAATGAACAGTTTTAAATATTGTCATCAATAATTTTAATTGTAGATATTGATTAACTATTCCCACAAGAAGAAGCATTTGCCTCCAGGGTACCATGGACATGTGGCAATATAAATCCAAAGGACAACTGAGGCCTAGTTAAAAGCCACTTTCCTGCACATTCAGTCTTAGACTACATTGTTTGCTAACAATAGGACTCAAACTGATTTACATACCAAGGAAAAACTCTGCTAGGGAAAATACTCTTAGGTGTCATATGAATTAATTTCTCTTATTACTTAATTGTAATATTTTTAAAGTAGTGAAAAAGTTAATTTAAATAAATTAACAATTGTTTGAAAATTTTGTTTGTTTATTTTTTTCCTCCCTTCCTTGTAGGTTTTGAACTTTAGATGTGACGTTAAACGTAGAATTAACTTTGAACAGCTTTATGCAATTTCAAGTCTCCGCCTTCTTGCGAATACCTTAAATTCGAAAATTGTCCCGTTCAAATTGCCGGAATCTAAGGCTTTTACATGTTCTTTTTGATTACATTGTCTGTAATTATAGAAATTTTAAGGACAAAAAAATTCTAGAAATAAATATTAAAAGCATTTGCTTGCACATTAATCATAGATTAATTTAGCGATATAGTGTAATGTTAAGCTTAAAGTGGGTAGCCGAAAAGGTTCCAAATGACTTACATGTACTTAAGTGCACTCATTCTTTATCATAAATAGGGCCTTCTTAATTCGAGGGTAGACAGACATGCATATTCATTATACCCGCATTTTTTAAAGAAAGTTCGGGTATATTGTTGTTACGCATGTCTGTCCGTCCGTCTGTCTATCACACAATTCTTTCTTGTACTCCTCCAATATTTTACACAGTAGCTATCTTCTTTTGGGAGATGGTTGGTGGTGTCATGTGCAGTAAGGTGTCGGAATTTTGATTTTGCCCCGGAGGTCAAATGTTGGTCGAAAAATGACGTTTTTTATGTAAAAAGCCCCGTCTTTCTTGGACTTCTCCTACATTTTACATAGTAGCCGAATCATCCTAAGGTAGATGGTTAGTGGTGTCATGTAGATGTGCAGTAAGGTTTCAGAATATTGATTTTGTCCTGGGGGTCTAATGGGGGTCGAGAAATGACGTTTTAATGTAAAAAACTCAATCTGTCTTTCCTGGACTTCTCCTACATTTTACATAGTAGCCTAATCATCTTAAGGGAGTTGGTTGGTTAAGTCATGTAGATGTGAGTAAAATTTCGGAATATTGATTTTGCCCTGGGGGTCAAATTGGGGTCGAAAAAATGATATTTTTTGTAAAACCGTCTTCCCTCAACTCCTCCTACATTTTACACAGTAGCGTAATCATCTTTTGGAAGAATTAAATATTTTTAAAATGAATTAGGGCAAACATCAAAGTCAAGCGTTAAAAAATCATAGCATACTGGGAAACATCTTGAATTCTTACGAGTAATGTACATGTCAAATGTGAAATTCAAACTCTTCTCAATCAAAAGTTATAAACAAATGCAACATTTTTGAAAAGATAGTTAAGCTTCAAGGTCAAGGTTATTCAGTTAAAAGTCATGATTTATTAGGAAGATCTTATCACAGGTAGTAATATTCGTGCATGTATACTATGAATGCTCTAACTTTTCTCTTTCAAAATGATAAATTTAAAACAATGAGAATTTTTTGTGCAAGTAGATCAAATTCCAAGGTCATGGGTGAAAAAAAATCGCAGGTTACAGGTAAATACTAATACATGTTTAATATGAATTCCTTGTCTCTTCTCATTCAATAAATATCCTTGATGCCAAGGTTAATTTTTTTGTGAAAGATGGACAGGCTGAAATAGAAATGTTCACATTTCTATTAAATTGGTTAAAATTGGCCCTGTGGTTCTACAGAAGAAGTTAAAAATGTGAAAGGTTTCCAGTTTAACAGACGGAAGACAGTTGTTATGTGATAAGGAAACCAGAAAGCTAAATTGAGCTAAAACTTTTGAATCATAAGTATTTTGAAAGGGCTACCATGGTTACCGAGTATATGAAAAGCTTTTTTTCATGCAGTTTTTTGAGAAGCTGAAAAGATATGACATGTATCCATTGTTGAAAAAACTGAACATTTCAGAAAACAATATGATTGAAAATAGTTAATCAGATGTTTTGAGTAGCAAAATAAAACTAGTAAACTTTTATAGCTATTACAACCGCAGAACTTAGCAATTGTAAGATGCACACCTTTTCAACTCTTATACTAATTATTTTTAAAATATATATATCTTCATTTCTGATCCAAGGGAGAATAAGAGAAACATGTTTTATGTTTTTTTTAGTAATTTGTTTGTTTGTTGTGAAAACATCACTCTCGGGAATATTTCCTCATATGGAGACACCACCACTTAAAAATAATGAAGAAAAGATGTGTATTGAAACACTGATGCCCCCGTATGGCAGCTTATGGCAAAGGTTGAAGTTTCTCAAATGTATGTCAAACTCAAAGGTCAAGGTCACAGGGTTATATAGTTGGTATGAAAAGAAAGTCTTGTCACAAGGAATACACATGTGAAATAAGAAAGCTTTAGTACTTCCTGTTCAAAAGTTAAACTTAGTTGCCAGGGTTAAAGTTTTTTCAGGTGGGTCAAACTCTAGGGTCAAGGTCAAACATTTTTAAACCTGTTGAAAGTTAACAATGAATACACATGTAATCATGAACTCCCTAGCACCTACTGATCAAAATTAAAGCCAGGATTAAAGTTTGGTTTTTCTTGTAAAAATGGGTAAAAAAAAAAGGTTTAGGTCAAGAGATCAAGAGGTAAAAATTGGTGGTACCCATATTAAAGGTCTTGTGACAAGGAATTAACCTATGAAATGTGAAAGCCATGTGTATAGCCCATCCCACTTAAATTTTATGGCAGGGTTCTCCACATTTGAAAAGTTAACCATGGAGGAAGCTACGCAAAGGCGAAATGTGGCCGAAAACACTAATGCATCTTAGACTTCCTAATCTTCATTAATCAGTAATTGGTTTAATTACATGTACAATTTTTAAACTTAACAACTGCAACATAAAACAATGGAATAACTAACACTATTTAAAGTTAAGAAAATAATAATTGATTGAAAAGGATTTATCCTGTATCTTACTTCACAAAGGTACCAAAATTTGCCCAAAACTATAGTAACTTTCTGAAGGAATTTAAAGAAAAATTGTTGAAACAGGTAGCCAGAAACCATGGCATTTGATTCCTAATTATACGAATTGTAGCCTGTTGTATGAAATGTTTTGTTTAAATATGAATAAAATTGATGAATGGGTAGTGTTTTTTTAAGTTAACACACAAAAGAACATTTAGAGCAGTGTCCTTTTTTCCTAAAAGTTTTATTTTTCTAGATATTGCATTAATCACCCAGTATTGTTCTCTTTCCCACGTGCCCAAAGCTACAAATAGCGCCATGCGACGTTTCATAACAACAGGAAGTAACTATAAAACGAAGACGGCGATTGAGACGCAGGCCATGTTCACATTTTATCAAAAAGCTAATATATTTAAAGCTTAAAGGGGATGTCCGGCCACCTTTAGTGCAGTGAGAACAAAATGTAAACATTTCTTCAAATGGCTAAAATACATTATATTTTGATCAAATTTGAAGTCGTTATGATCAAGATACAATAAATATGCATAACTGAATGCATGTTGTGTATATATAATCAATCCTTGGGCAGAAAACTGCTTTTGATATGCTCCTTAAAACTGCATAGCTACAGAATTCAGCAGAGCCTTAAAAAATCCAAAAAATATGCAAACTGTGCATTAATGTTCTCTCTACAACCATTTGTTGAGAAAATGTCTAAATTTTGCGATGTAAATTGGTTATTTCGAGTTCAAAACAAGGTACTGTTGTCTTCAGAACAAGTGTAAAGGACCATGAAAGTAGTGCATGGATACATGTAGCAGCACGTGGTCTATTTTAGTACAGAATTTTGTTTTCCAGACCTCTTCTTAATATGGAGGGACAAAACAATCTTTAAATGTAGAAGAGAATTACAGATGCAAAACATTTCAAATAAAATTAACAGGAAAGGTGTTATAGTGTGGCTTGAAGTAATTTATTTAATATTATTATTGAACAGATGTTAAATCGTGAACGTATTGACATAATAAAAATCTTAAACTCTTTGATTCCAGGTAAGGAAAAATGACAACCATCAAAGTTAAAAATTAAGAGTTTGTAAGTTTGCCACATATAACTTATATTATCTATCAAAATTTTAATCACATGTATCACCAATGGAACACAAAGAAATTAGACGCATAAAATCGATATGAATGACCTTGTTTTATTACCTACTAGTACGAGGTGTGATCAAAAAGTTCGCGAACTATCCCTATATCTATAAAACCACAATTTAGATTAGAAACATAGCCAAACACAAGTTCTATTAATAGCATATGCTGAAGTTTTGCTCCTTGTTTGTGACGTCACAATCTGAAAATGACGTCATTATGTAGGTACTTGTGACGAAAAATGGTTGTCTCAGAAGAACTCGTTCAACAAACGACAATTATATTTATGCTATATCTTAGAAATGCCTTTGAAGTAGGGTATTAGAATTTGTTCACAGTTTATTAAGACAAATGACTTCCTAAAATTTCAATCAATGATTAGATAGATCGTTTTAGTGAAGGAAGGCAAATGGTTAAATATGTTGCCCAGTAAATCAAATTTGAAAAGGGCTGTGTTTTTAATTAGGCAATATACTATCAAAGACCTCCAATTTACACTTTGAAAAATACTTGAATATTTCAAAAATAATATACTAGTAACTATCAAATACCTAAGATATCGTTTACTTTTTGATCACCCCTCGTATACTGTGTCAAATAAACATGTATTTTCAATTTTCATTACAGCGGTGCAACATTTGTAAAGGAATGAAATCATTCAGAGTAGGTTAGGAGATTTAATGATTAAAAAAACTTTTTTTCTATTTGCCCATTTGTCAAAATTACAAGTTTACAAAGTAAAGAAAAAAAAATCGACATAATTAAATATTTTATACAATCTTCAAAATGACGTTTGGTGGTCCTCCCAACTCAGTGAATAATTATTGGGTCAGTATTTATAGGTGAGAAAAAAATT
Organism: Saccostrea cuccullata; assembly: GCF_032062105.1. NCBI lineage: Eukaryota > Metazoa > Mollusca > Bivalvia > Ostreida > Ostreidae > Saccostrea > Saccostrea cuccullata. Next base: position 10,783 of record NW_026936519.1, read on the forward strand.
CCTTGAAATTTAAACATAATTGTTGACGGAAGAAAAAGAAAAACATATCGTGCAATAGAATGTAAAAAAAAAATGAGTCGGGCCATTTCTAGGCAGTAGATCGGGAAAGAGGGCAACCAAATATTTTTATAATAATGATAATAATAATAATAATAATAATAATAATAATAATAATCATAATAAATAATAAGACTTTATTAAAAGAAGGTAACCTGGTTAGTGCATGCACTATTCTTCCCCAGGGCCTTCTATATACATTAATTACAAAGATATACAAGATACAATTCATCATGTATGACAATCACAAACATTGTAGATACAATATCAAAAACTTATTATGCTCAAATAATTGTACGACAGCTGATGATGTAATTTTCTATATTACGCTTAAATGCTCGTAGAGACTGAGAAAGTCTAATGTGTTGGGGAAGTTTATTCTATAAATGTACACCAGAGTACTGTAAAGAGGACTTGAATAAGTTTGTACGAAATTTTGGTAATTTAAGATCATAATTAGTTTCAGATCGCAGGTTATAGGAAGTTGAAAAATGAAATTCAAAAAAGTTATGAAGATATTCGGGAGTCATTACGTTGAACATTTTGTATAATAATATGTATTTGTACAGATCGACTAGCTCATAAATAGTTAACCATCCAAGTTTCTCAAATAGTGGTTTAGAAGAAGAATCAGGACTCGCGTCAAGAATAATCCTTGCTGCCAATTTTTGTCATTTAAATAGTCTGTCCATGCCCTGCTTGGGGGCATTTCCCAAGTGGTCTTATAACAAGTGGTCTTATAAGGCTAGGACATGTTCCATCACAATCTGTTTGAATCTTTGGCACTCTTTTGAAAAACAAAATATATATAGGATTTTCGAGGGGGGGGGGGGGGGGGGGGTAGCCTTTCACCTTTGCAAACATTGCTCGCTTCTAAATTTCAAATAGAAACAACAACATAATGGGCAAGGTTAAAGTTTCTACGGACAAACAGACAGACAAACATAAAATAAACACAAGAAGCAAAATATGTATATAGCCAAATCGGAAAAAAAATCTACTATATAGGAGTCACAATATCAGTTGTAATTTCAGGGACAGGGAGTAGCTAGGGAGATTGGATCCCATCCTGGAATTTTCTTTGTTATTTAAATAAGACTATATACTGAAACAAATAAAAATGACTTTGGGCATCCTCCCCCTTAGAAATCATTGAACCCACGATTAAATTTTATTTTGTTTATTTGTTTGCAATTTTTTTTCTTTGCTTGTCAGCAAATTCTGGGATGGATTTTTTGGACTGAGGTGTGAACCCCTCCCCCCCTTCGCCCTATAAAAAAAATTCTAGATCTGCACCATTAACTGAATGTCACATCGACAACGGGAGATAATTTCACAATGTAAAATCGTCTACTGTGGCACGCGATGATCTTTGACCCTTTTTGAACTTAAACCTAATCATTTGCATTTCGGTTTATTTAAACCCCATTTTATTTAAACTTGTACTTACTGACTGAAATAGGTCCTGTCAAGTTCATGAAATATTATCCAAGTATAACACAAAATGAATTATTTCAGTAAACGCCACACACCATGTGCTATCCCATTCGGTAGACCTTGACTGATTACGTTGCCTAAATTATATGAAGTACGAATTGGCCGAGATGTGCAGAGTGGTTCTGTAGAAATTTTCTAAAAGGTGTTTACATATAAACATGTCTAGTTCAAGAACAAATTTTAAATTACACATATAATTCATAACAAACGATGTTTTCACGTATTTTTTTCCATTTAGCCTTAAGAAAAAAAAAACAAAAAAAACGTACGTATCGTGATGGTGTGTGTTCCAATTATGAGCAAAACATTTATCAAATTTTTATTTACATCATTAATTAAATTCTGTTTTTTCAGACTGGTAATGAATTAAGGAGGCTGGTGGGTCAACAAATTAATCCCAAATTAACGACCATATTTCACTTATATTTTTAAATACGGTATCTTTAGCTGTCAACTATCATTTGACAAAGAAAAAATTCATACATTTTAGTTTTAAAATTTGATCATTTTTGTATATCTTTATATGGAGCTCTCCTTTTAAAGGAGGTTGAAATAGTCTAAAAATGGCTGCCACCCCCAGCCTCTTTAAGCATATCAAATACATATAAGAGGCTCTGAGTCATAGATCACAGGGTCTGAGAATTTCATACTCAATTTGACAAATACATGTACGTGTACTGTGTAAATTATTTTGACTTTGTCCTTGGAAAGCCCAATATGGGGGGGGGGGAGGGGGCATTTAGAGGCTAACACCTTAGTACAGGTATTATTGTCTCTTGAAGGCATCGAATAAAAATTTTCAGCCATTTAAACGATTCATGATTTCTTTTAATGTACACGCGTATCATGTCATAATATTTATTTCTTGATACATTTTTTTCTCGAAGAAAGATAATTTAGACAAGTTGTATTCATTGAAAAGATTCATCCATTAAAAATATTTTTAGTATCTGTATTACTAGCTTTGTTTTAATTTTATACTGCATTCCGGAATGTTTTTTTAAACAATTCAATCACGATTAATTATACTTTGAAGTTTAAAAATCACAAATAAACTTTTTTTTGAAATGAAAAATTGCAATAATAAAATTTGCTACATGTTTGAACACTGCATTAAAAAAAGTATATTTATACATATTTTGCTTTATTCTTATAATAATGTTCTCGTTATTTCAGATTCGTTTTGTTTACATATAAACAAAAACCTTGGGTGCTTTTCAGCAGATTCATTTTGTACTGGTTTCTACGACATGGATGACATACTCCAATGGCTGTAAGTTATATACCCGTATACGTTCATACATGTACATGTAATCAATATAATTTCAAAAAAAATTTGATTGCAGAGTTATTCAGCAATATAAATCATGTCTGAATTTTTTTCAGAAATCTTATGAAAAATTCTATGAAATAGAAACAGGTTCACAAGAAATATTTAAAAAAAAAAAATAGATGATCCGTCCCATGAAAAAGGGACTCCATAGGGCACCGATTACCTCTTTTTTTTCAATACATTATGATGGCGCACACAGAAAAATAATCAGAGCTACGTTATATTAATCAGATTAATATCTGAGTATAAGTAATCAAAGATTCAGAAAATATTGAATTATCGTTAAATCACGCATAGAGATAAGAAAGTATGCATAGAACATGTACAGTATGTATATAGTAATGCATCATGAACAATTGTACATGTGCCTGATGCATGATGTTGATGAGAATATCTTGAATAGTTATTATAAAATTGAAATTGAAATTCTAATGCAGCTGATTACCTCTCCCTAATATGTATTAGAATTTTAAGCTGGATAAAAAAAATGAATTTCTGAGCAAAACATTAATTTTAGGGAAAAAAGTAAAGACAGAGTAACAAGAATGGCTTAAGTCCAAAACTGTTATTGCTGTTGGATATATTTCTCATTAATATGTGTGAGGAAATGTGGTTTGAAAAGAATATCTTTAATAATTTCTTTATAACCGTTCTAAACACAATTTTTAAATGAGGTCAAGAAATGCCTAGGTCCGAAAATGTTGATGGAGTTTAATATCTCATATATTTGTTTCACTACATGAAGTTTGATTACAATATAAGATTAACATTTGCCAATATTTTCCTTAGATGCAACTATTGAAGAGAAAATTTGTTTAATTCTATATGAATTTTACCTGGGGTTCAAAGGTCATAGCGCGACTGAATAGCACTGTCAGATATTATCTTGTTAACATATATTATATACTAAATTAAATGCGATGAAAAAGATAAAATAATTTAAACAAAAATAAATATGAGTTTCTTTCAATAAATGTTCAATAGACTTTCCTAGGTTGTGAAGAATGTTTGAAATATTAATATTAATCTAAAATAGCATTTACCCTTTTAACCAGAAATTCCTTTGAGGTCAGTCGTTATGTAAACTAAAACAGGAGATTTCACCACTTTTGACTTTAAATATATTAAGTATTCATAAAATAGTAAGATAAGTTTTCAGTATGGATCATTGTTTTTACATTATAAGCAAAAATTTTCTCAAGGGGACTGCTGAACATCATTATGAAAATTCAAATGTTGGAGCTAGACAAATTTCCAAAACCAAACGACTTCTAGGTCGCTGTGCGTCACAACATAACAATACGGTGACCCATTCGTGTAATAAATGCAGTTTACATTGTTACTCAAAATTAATGTATCTCAAATGTAAATATAAGTCATAAACAACAATGTTAAAAAGTCAACTTGGAAAAAATTAACTTCGTAAATAGTTAGTCAAATCTACTGAGAAGCCCATTAGGCTTTACAGGATTTGATCATGTGACCAACTAAGTGCATTTCCCAGTGATATTTTAAATACTTATTGTCGTTTATTTCTTAATAAATGGTTTATTATACCCGCACTTTCGAAAGAAAGTTCGGGTATATTGTTGTTACTCATGTCCGTCCGTCCGTCCATCCGTCTCCGTCCGTCCGTCCGTCCGTCCGTCTGTCACACTTTTCTTCCCTGAACTCCTCCTACATTTTTCACAGTAGCTTAATCATCCTTTGGGAGATGGTTGGGGGTGTCATGTAGATGTGCAGTAAGGTTTCGGAATTTTGATTTTGCCCCGGGGGATCAAATGGGGGTCGAAAAATGACGTTTTTTATACAAAAAGCCCCTTCTTCCCTGAACTCCTCCTACATTTTTCACAGTAGCTTAATCATCCTTTGGGAGATGGTTGGGGGTGTCATGTAGATGTGCAGTAAGGTTTCGGAATTTTGATTTTGCCCCGGGGATCAAATGGGGGTCGAAAAATGACGTTTTTTATACAAAAAGCCCCTTCTTCCCTGAACTCCTTCTACATTTTACTCAGCAGCCTAATCATCTTTTGAGAGATGGTTGGTGGTGTCATGTACATGTGCAGTAAGGTTTCGGAATTTTGATTTTGCCCCGGGGGATCAAATGGGGGTCGAAAAATGACGTTTTTTATACAAAAAGCCCCTTCTTCCCTGAACTCCTTCTACATTTTACTCAGCAGCCTAATCATCTTTTGAGAGATGGTTGGTGGTGTCATGTAGATGTGCAGTAAGGTTTCGGAATTTTGATTTTGCCCCGGGGGTCAAATGGGTGTCGAAAAATGACGTTTTTTATGCTAAAAGCCCCTTCTTCCCTGAACTCCTTCTACATTTTACTCAGCAGCCTAATCATCTTTTGAGAGATGGTTGGTGGTGTCATGTAGATGTGCAGTAAGGTTTCGGAATTTTGATTTTGCCCCAGGGGATCAAATGGGGGTCGAAAAATGATGTTTTTTATACAAAAAGCCCCTTCTTCCCTGAACTCCTTCTACATTTTACTCAGCAGCCTAATCATCTTTTGAGAGATGGTTGGTGGTGTCATGTAGATGTGCAGTAAGGTTTCGGAATTTTGATTTTGCCCCAGGGGATCAAATGGGGGTCGAAAAATGACGTTTTTTATACAAAAAGCCCCTTCTTCTCTGAACTCCTTCTATATTTTACTCAGCAGCCTAATCATCTTTTGAGAGATGGTTGGTGGTGTCATGTAGATGTGCAGTAAGGTTTCGGAATTTTGATTTTGCCCCGGGGGATCAAATGGGGGTCGAAAAATGACGTTTTTTTTTATACAAAAAGCCCCTTCTTCCCTGAACTCCTTCTAAATTTTACTCAGCAGCCTTATCATATTTTAAGAGATGGTTGGTGGTGTCATGTAGATGTGCAGTAAGGTTTCGGAATTTTCATTTTGCCCAGGGGGTGGGGGGGGGGGATGGGGATCAAATCGAGGTAGAATTTTTATATATTTTTTTTTTACATATATTTGACATGTTTAATCACCCTGCTTTCAAGAACTTCCCTAATATCTTATGCTGCAATAGCTTTAAACCATGATCATTTAGAAAATGAAAGGTTTGTTTTGTGTATGTGTAAAATGGTTTCAAAATTTGAATTTTCATATGCATGGCAAAAAGGGGCTGGAATAATATGGCACCTCCCTAACCCTGGTGGTCATGATTTGTACAAACTTGAATCTACACCTCTTGAGAATATTTCCATATTAATCATGCTCTTGGTGTTCCTGAAAAGAAGAACTTTAAAGATGTGTTTCCTTTTATTCCTAAAAAAAACTTTGATCCCTAATTGTGGCCTGACCCTAGCCTGAGGTGATGATTTGAAAAACTAGAAATATGTCTATAGGACATGAATGTCCCGCCAGATGTGTATTACTAATGGTACATTAAACAAGAGGCCCATGGGCCACATCGCTCACCTGAGTACTGAAGCTAAGAAAAAGTAGAAATTGGTTTATAATTGAAAAGTTAAAATCCAAAAGTAATCCCATGATCAATCATGGATTTGCTTTTCTTCAAAGAATTTTCCATATATTTCTATGTAAAACTACCTGCTTCCATATAAATTTGATGAATTATGGCTTTGTCATTCTTGAGAAGAAGATTTTTAAAGAATTTTCCTATATATTTCTATGTAAAACTTTGATCAGCCATTTTGGCCCTGCCCTACCCCCGGGGGTCATGATTTGAACAAACTTGAATCTACACTATCTGAGGATGTTACTCCATAATTTTCATCTTTCCTGGCACAGTGGTTCTTGAGAAGAAGATTTTTAAAGAATTTTCCAATATATTTCTATATAAAACTTTAGTCGGCCATTTTGGCCCTGCCCTACCCCCGGGGGTCATGATTTGAACACAATTGAATATACACTAACTGAGGATGTTAACCCATAAGTTTCATCTTTCCTGGCATAGTGGTTCTTGAGAAGAAGATTTTTAAAACATGCCACCAAATTTTCATTAATTCCCAATTATCTCCCCTTGAATGAGGGCATGGCCCTTCATTTGAAAAAAACTTGAATCCCCTTCACCCAAGGATGCTTTGTGGCAAGTTTGGTTGAAATGGCCCAGTGGTTCTTGAGAAGAAGTCGAAAATGTGAAAAGTTTACAGACAGCTAGACAGACAGACGGACGCCGGACAAAATATGATCAGAAAAGCTCACTTGAGCCTTCAGCTCAGGTGAGCTAAAAACTAAAAACTAAAATTTGTATTTGTGTATAAAGTTTGATGAAAATATCTTAAACAGTTTTTTTTTTCAGAATTGAAACTAAAATATAAATAAATTGGATATAGATAATAAATTCTCATCAAATTATGTATAAGTGCATGTTAAACATAAAAATGTCTTAAATTATTTCTTAAAAACTAAGCAAAATACATATTAAAGAGGAGGGAGGTCAAGGTCACAGGAATGTGCAAGATGAAGTTTTTGATGCAGCTGAATAGCTCTCACTAATACATATTCGCTTATTATGTTTGATAAAAATATCTTTAATGATTTAATAAAAGTGAGCTTAACACTTTGTTTTAAGAAAAGAGAAGTCAAAGGAAAGGTTGTGGTCAAAATGTTGTTCTAGCTGAAAAGCTTACATCAGTGTGAATTTACTATTATCAAATGAATTTTGATAAAAATATAATTAATGGTTTATTTGAAACTTAGATAAACACATATTTTAAAAAGTGAGGTCAAGGTCAAAAGAAAATTCAAAGTCAAAATAAGTTAATGCAATAATAGCTCTCATCAGTATGTATTAGCATATGAAGTTTGATTAATATATCTTGAACTGTTTATTCAAAACTGATCTAGTCTAAGACAGTGAGGTCAAGATCACAGGAAATGTCAAGGTAAAAAAGAGTGAAGCATTGTAAAGCTTTAATTGCTTACATCAGTATGTATCATCATGTGAAGTTTCATTACACAACTTGAATCATTATGGTTTCTCTAAAATAAAGCTAAACACTAATTTTAAGAAAAGTTAAGTAAAGGTCAAAGGAAAGTAAAGGTAAACAAGATGTGTTTGTGAAACACTATGCGCCCGGCGGAAACAAAGTTCAAAAAATCTATTTTTAGCATATTGGTCACAGTCAAGGTCACAAGGTCACTGGCCGTGGTGTCATTTGAAAGAACTTAATCAGTGGAGTATGCATCCCAAATATGAAGTCCCTATCTACTATGGTTTAAAAGTTATGGCCAAAAGTGTAAAAAGCTATTTTTAGCATATAGGTCACAGTCAAGGTCATTGACCATGGTGTCATTTGAAAGAATTTAATCAGTGGAGTATGCATCCTAAATATGAAGTTCCTATCTCCTATGGTAAAAAAGTTATGGCAAAAAGTGTAAAATGCTATTTTTAGCATCTAGGTCACGGTCAAGGTCACAAGGTCATTGACCATGGTGTCATCTGAAAGAACTTAATCAGTGGAGTATGCATCCAAAATATGAGGTTCCTATCTCCTATGGTTCAAAAGTTATGGCAAAAAGTGTAAAAAGATTTTTTTAGCATATAAGTCACAGTCAAGGTCACAAGATCATTGACCTTGTTGTCAACTGAAAGGGCTTTATTAGAGGAGTATGCATACCAAATATCAAGTCCCTATCTCCTATGGTTAAAAAGTTATGACAAACAGTGGAAAAAGCTATTTTTAGCATATAGGTCACAGTCAAGGTCACAAGGTCATTGAGCTTGATGTCATTTGAAAGGACTTAAATAGAGAAGTATGCATACCAAACATGAAGTCTCTATCTCTTATTGTTCAAAAGTTATGGCCAAAGTTAAAGTTGACAACAGACAAACAGATAAACAGACAAACAGACAGGACAAAAACAATATATGCCCGGGATCTATCGATCCGGGCGCATAAAAAATATTGCCACAGTTGGATAGTTTACATAAGTATATGCATCAGCATATGAACTTTGATAAAATATCTAGAAAGTAATTTCTTTGAGCTCGATGGAAAGACAGATGGAAGGGTGGAGGACGGACATGACAAAAACTAATACATGTATTCCTAATCATGGCGTAGCATAAAAAACTTGAATATACATTATATGAGGATGTTTCCATATCAAGATTATACATGCAAATTCAAAGAATCGTGGTCCTTTGCTTTCTGTGTTTAAGTGAATGGGATGCCATAATTTATGGCAGATTGTGTATCAAATATGCATCCCTATCATATGTCACTTTATGAAAATTAGGTCAAAGGGGGGAAATCATATCATGCTCGAAATATTTTGTTGCAGGTAAAGTACATGTCAAATATGAAAGACCCATCTCTTTTCAATCAAAAGTTATATATATATAAATATATAATATAATATTTTTGAAAAGTAGGTTAAACTTCTACGTCAAGATCAGAAAGTCAAAAGTCATGATATATTTAGAAAAGTCTTTTCACATGTAATATACATGTATAATCTAAATGCCATATCTTTTCTCTTTCAAAATGATTAATTTAAGGCCATCCTTAAAAAATTGTTTTTTTGCGGTAACGCGACCGACTCACCAAAATCCACCCGACTGGATTTTTTTTATCGGTTCAAAAATCTTTTTTTTTTACGTATCCATTTTGTGTTTTTATCCGATCGATAGTTTTTTTACGTTTCGGTTACACCGACGCTTTATCTTGAGTTTCCTCCAAGTACTATTAAAATGTCTTTGTGATCTACAAATTTAGAGATGGCGTCCGAGAAGGTTGCAGGAAATGTTGACTCTATAGTTCTGTCAGTTACAGTGAATTTTAAATGAAAAACATCTTAATTACTAGGCCAAAAAAAAAATATTGTGCGTCAGTTCCACCTTACAGATACATGGTATGATGTTTACGAGATCGCCACAAAATTGGTGGCTGACAAAATTCCACTTGGGATGATTGCGGATTTGCAGCTAATTAATAAACTATCAAAATCTTAAACCTCTTAAATATCACACTCCCGAAACACTAGATTAGTGTGGAGTCAGTTATTTGAGGTACATGGCTGATGAGAGTCACTTTCTTAGAAACAGTTTGCCTAAAAAGAACTGATGTGTTCTGATATTTGAGCAATAAAAGATTGAATTCATTTAGAATGCTTTAATTTTCCTGTTTGATAAGTAAGGTGAAAATTGAGACATTGTTAATACCTCTATATCATCGAACTTTATTTCAGACATTTTGTCTCAAAAAAAAAGCCTACCTACCTACTCACACCTAAAATGATGAGGCGCGTTACCGCAAAAAATAAATTTTTTAAGGATAGCCTAAAATGTTATTTTTTGGAAAGTAGGTAAAATTTTGAGGTCAAGGTCTCACTTGGGTTAAAAAATCATAGTACATTTAGAAAGTTTTGTGGTAATGTACATGTGAAATATAAAAGCCCTATCTCATATTATTCAAAAGTTATGATCAAGGTTAAATTTATTGTGACAGATGCACATACTGTCAAAGATGGCCAGACTGACAGACAAATAAGATTTATTATTACCTAACTTACTATCTAAATTATAATTAGGCATTTTGAACTGTTTCACGGTTTACTTTATGTTTTTGCGTGATCATGAAACAGTGAACTGTTGACCGGTCCACAGAATGAACTGTTGACTGGTTAAAGCGTCATTGTGATATTCAAGCGTTTTGATGATCACGACATCACTATTTACCTGCTCTATAATGAATTAAATTTAAACAAAACACACAAACAATAAATTTATTAAGTATTACTTTAAAATAAAAATATTAATTTAGTGTTTATATTATGTATTCAGCTAATTAATAGACAAGTATGTGAATAAACAATTGTGAAAACTTTTTATTGATTGTTTGTGTGTTTTTATTCCAATTTAATTAATTATATAGTAGGTTAGGTAATAAAACACTTATTCAATGACTACTCGGTGAAACAGTCAAACTGTTGTCCCTCAGTAGTACGTGGGGGAGACCTGGGAAACTGTTGCCCTTGGCCTTCGGCCTTGGGCAACAGTTTCCCAGGTCTCCCCCACTACCTCGGGACAACAGTTTGACTGTTTACCTCGTAGTCATTAAATAAGTGTATAATGTTCCCTCCCTTTCCCCCAAAACGGGGGACAATAATGCCCTTGCTGTTCTTGAGAAGAAGATTTATGATGGAAAAAATCCCCTGCATATTTCTTAATGCAAATCAATATTGTGTTTTTATGTCATTTAATTGTTTGTTTGTTGTTAAACATCCCTCTCAGGAATTTTTCACTCAAATGGAGATACCCCCACTTGAAAAATAATGAGGACAAGTCGGATTTGAGGTCAACATTCATTTTAGGAGTTTTCAACCATTAAGACGTAAAGAGACAGGAACTCGATCCTTCCCTTCACCCCATCCCAGACCCCTGTTTATATTCATGACATGTATGCAAACTACTGCTTGTTTTACATTTTTAAAAAAATATGTTAATAGCCTATATACAAATACTTTAATGTGGTCCATCTCTTTGAATGATTTTCATTCCTAATTCTAGGAGGATAGGTTGATGAATGAAATGTCAAGCAATCTTATCATTGATGCACTTTTATTTCATTTAATGCAGTCATATTGTGAACATTTCCAGTTAGAATCATTAGGAGAGTGGGGATGACCTCCAGGGGGTTCAAAACCTTTATACCATTAAATTTACATAACATAATAACACAAAAAGCGCAAAATTATGTATGGTCAAATGGAAAAAGTTTCCTACTATTTAGGAGTCACATGATCATTTGCCATTACTGTTTACAGGGACTGGAAGTGTATCTTGAGATCCCCCCCCCCCCCCCCCAATTTGCAGGACTATAATATAAAAAAGACTTTGGATGCCCTCCACCCTAGAAAACAGACACCACCATAACTTCTCCTTTTATTTGCTTCTCAGAAAATTCTGGTCTGGAAGTCCCCCCTCCCTCTCAGAAAAAAATTCTGTATTTTGTAACTGAATGTAACGTCGATAACGGGCGATAACTCTTTAGAATGTGAAATTCGTCTTATTGCAGCATCGGATGACCTTTGATCCTTTAAACTTTAACCTAACCAGTTGCATTTCAGACTATTTTACCCAAATCTATACCAAAACGTGTACTTACCGACTGCCATAGCTCCAACTTCATGAAATATAATCCAATTAAACACAAAATAATTCCAACTGACATACATGCAATGATGTGTACACAACACTAGGCCTAGTAGTAGTACTGCACGTGCAGTGCTATCTAAAAATGATAATGGTAAAACTAGTACTTAAGTTAGGTACGTGACGCAAGCCCAATGTGATGCAGGTCTTCAGATACATTTACAGTATAAGAACAAATTTAAAATTATTATTTACAAAAGATGTTTTATCTTAACTTTGCCATCTAGGCCTATTTCCAAAAACAGGAAAATAGGGTGTGTTTGCGCGTGTGTGTGTTGATGGGAGAAGGGTGGGGGTTGACTAAATTGATTGGGTATAAATGGTATATGGCAGCTTTCAAGGTGTTTCTGCCTAATCAAGTATAAAAAAGTTTGTACATTTTGGAAAAAATCATCAAAAACGCTTTAAACTAATTTGAATAATATTTGTTGTTGATCTATATGAGAAAATAGATTTAAAAAGTTCCAATTATGGGCCAAAAATTTACCCCCCCATCCCCCCCCCCCTTGTTTCAAACCTAATTTACATCATTAATTGAATTCTGTTGTTTAATTTCAGACTGGTAATGAATTATGAATATGAAATACATGTACCTATAAGATGGAGGCCCATGGTGACGGGTCACATGTTCAATTGAGAATATTATGCTCAATTTGATGAATACATGGAGGCCCTATTATGTAAATTATTAAATTATATTGACTTTTTCTTTGGTAAAGCCTAATTTTAGAGGAGTGTGCATTTAGAGGCAAACACCTTAGTGCGGGTATTACTGTCTCATGACAGCATCTAGTTTAAAACTGAGATAACATTAGATGAAAATAAGTGCTGTCATAGTCAAAGAAAAAAATAGGTAATATTAAAAAAGTTGAAATGCTAACACGAGTATGTACATGTACAAGCGAACGATATTTGACAACAATATCCTGAAAGTTTTCTAAAACTGAGTAAAATACTTATGTGAAAAATTGCAGTCAATGTCAAACGAAAGGTCGTAGTCAAAAGACTACAACTTTTATTCTCAATATGTATCAGCAAACCAAGTTTAAAATAAAACGTCTTGAATGGTTTCTTTGAACCCGAGCTTTAAAATTAGCTAAACCCAATGCTCAATGAAAGGACAGAAAAAAAGGACATACGGACGAAAGGACCAAAGATGGATAAAACAAACACTTCATTCATCGGCCATATTCATGGATGGATATTAATATGACGTTCCGAATGACGATTTATCCTCCTCAAAAACAGTTGAAAAATGTATGGAATTTTAGATCTTTTTTTAATTACTCGAAAACATGTACGTGTATAAACACGAATACATGGAGTATAGTTCCTATGCTTTTACCTTACATTTTAGTTATATTTTCGTAATACTTCACAAAAATTATACATAAGTTTTCGTAACCATTTCAATATATATATTTTAAACTTCGTTAAGAAGATGCATTTTAAAATCATTTAGATAAAACTTAATTTACTTTAAGAAGCGTTGATTTTTTCATACGGTAAAGAAATTTGTTTTTTGGTCACATAAAAATAAGTCACAAGATTTTTAAAAAAAAAATTGATAAAATATGCTTTCGAATAAGTTTTGCTACATATATATCAACAACAAAGGATGGCTTTTGCATTGGAAAATCTTTTTTTCTAAACAAGGCTGTTATCCCATCGCGACGTCATGTTTTTAATATAATGAAAAAAATACAAACGAAGCTTTCTTTTTTCAATTTGTTATTATCCCATCACATGTCATAGAAGAATGCCATAGTGCCAGTGTAGGAGCTCTGGGTTCACTATGTTTAAATAATTCTAGAATAAATAATACAGTTTATCATATGAAATTATACTTTTCCTTAACACATTCTCTCATCATCCGCTTTATAACATGCATATGATTATTTTGATACCAATGATTAACTAATGAAATTTTGATCTAGTCATCATTGAAAAATAGAAACTGTAAACCAACTTTTATTCGCGACGACTTTATTTCGCAAATTAATAGGGATGAACTAGTTTGCGACGATTTATTTTCGCGAACAAGCCTTTTTGGATCTGTTGTTAGTAAACACATATAATTTAAGGACATGTTCGCAGCGAGAAATATTCGCGATTACAAGGTACTCGCGAACGTCCCGAAAATTTCCCTCACACGAATAAAAGTTGGTTTACAGTATATATACATCTGAAACTGAAATGTTGTACCATAAAGTATTTGTATAACTTAATTTACATATATATTTATCATCCTATTAAAAATTATCACATTCAATCTCTTTTTTGAAAATATCATTATGTTCTAAATTCACCAGTTCAAACGAACATAAATTATTTATAAATTAAACTCAAAAACACTTTATATAGGATGAGCTCGCATGCGCGAGTGCAACAGACTTCGACGATAAAGAAAGCATTGACATAAAATTATTAAAACGTGAATGACCCCACCCCTAGATATCAAGACTTCAAGGTAATCCAATTATTACGTTTTTCAAACCAGGCCATGAATAATTTAAAATTATCAAAAAATGTCTCTGAATTCTCAAAGTGATGCATATTTACTCACATTCATTCTTCAAACTTCATAAAGAAAAGTTAATTATATTACATAGGAAAATAAAAATATAATAATTTTTCAGGAATGCAAATGAATTCACCTATAGCATGCATTTCCCAAACGATTTTTTTTTTTTTTTTTACAATTATATCTTTATTAAAAATTATAGGTATTCGAGCATTTGAAGAAACTTGCACATATTTTTATGCTTGAATTCTGTGGTTCTTTAACTTCTGCTATTTACTGCACATTTTTTATTATGCATAGTTAATAAAGCGTTTGCAATGAATGCAAAACCTAATAAATCAATTATAAATTCATATCAAACTTGTAAAAATTGGTATTTAAGGCTAGATCGAGGACATTTCTATAAATATGTTCAAAGAACTTTCAATTACATTGTAAGATTCATAAAACTTTTGCTCACTTGTATAAATTGTTGCTTGAACCTAAATGATTTTCCGAAAAAGAAATGTATTTTTAAGTAGAATACAAGCAAATGGACAAAAAAAAAAGACAACTTGCAGATCTATAAAGGAATATTAGACATTTATGTCATTCAGAGTTACATGTATCTCTCTTATCAGAGTATCAATGCAATGAACCTCAAGTTACATGAATGTAATTTGTTGTACATAAAGAATTCAATTTCAAGCTTCCTTTTGAGACTTTCATGACTTTTTGAATAAAATATTAAATAAAAGAGTTATCCTTCCCGGCTGAAAAAGTTTCCTTTTCTATGTACCAAAGATGAACTCAAAAAGCCTGTAGACGTTGATTTTTATTATGCAATGAATTATACATAATCAGCATTTGCAGTTGAGAAAGCAATCCCGTTAAAACACTATGAAAAATAAAATTACTTATATAAACGTATAAGTTTGAGTGCATACAGAATTTCTATGTTTCTTGTACAAGATTGTGACTTCCAGGTACATAAGAATAACTTTTTCAATACGAAATGAATTTAAATCAATCATAAATTATACTCTTCTGATCAAATACTATTATTAACCTTTTCTAAACATAACTTGGTTATAAACAATAGGACAAATGAACTGAACTACACCTACCAGAATGTAAACATTATTCCTCTTTGGTTTTGACTAGGTGATTTGTCCGAACCTTGATATTAACTCAGCTTTGGAAGTCTTCAGACAAATCCTTCAATGAAATTTTTGCAAATCATCCGGACCGTCTGTCCTGATGAAAGATATCTGAAAAAACTTTGCTCCAAAAGTTTCAAAATCAGATTTTGATTTCAAACTGCTTTATTATTCCCAATATATTTTCTAAACGCT
Source organism: Saccostrea cuccullata (assembly GCF_032062105.1). Taxonomy (NCBI): domain Eukaryota; kingdom Metazoa; phylum Mollusca; class Bivalvia; order Ostreida; family Ostreidae; genus Saccostrea; species Saccostrea cuccullata. The sequence goes on from NW_026936519.1 coordinate 26,656, forward strand.
TAGAATCCAATAGAGTATGTGCCTATAAGAAGCACCGTTACAATTTGGCCTCCTTTATAGAATAAACAAGACAATTCTCTATTAGTAGTTAAGCTATTAAAGTATTAAATACGAACATACAGTAGTTTCGCTTTGTCAATTGAAATTTCAACATTATGTCTGCAAATAAATCTCAAACAAATTTCACTTTTGTATATCTTTTGAAGTTTATGTACTTGTATTTATCGAGAAAACAAAGTTTCCTGCTTCAATTAGAATACTATAATTTTACACATCTTGAAAAGACAAGAAGGTAACTATATTTAAGGTCATGCCAACTTCGAAAATACTTACAAACCCAAAAAGGCAATTGTCTGCATAACAATACATCTAAGAGTTTCCCATCTTCTTCAAGATACTTACAGGTTTTGTAAAGGTCTTTGGATAAACATACTAGTCAATACTACATTCCAAAAATTCTAACTTTGTCGAAAATTTAAGAATTTCAAAAAAAATTAATTGTATGAACAATGTACATGATGAAACATTCCAGCTTCATCTAAGCTACTTACAGAATTTGAAAAGGTCTTGGCTGCATTAAACTACATCTCAAACCATGCCAGCTTCTTCCAGCTACTTACTGAATTTTATATATGGTCTTCTCTGTATCAAACTACAGCTCAAACCTTATCAGCTTCTTCAAGCTACTTACAGAACTTGTAAAGGGCCTTTTCTGCATCATAATACATCTCAGACCATGCCAGCTTCTTCAAACTACTTACAGAACTTGTAAAGGGCCTTGTCTGCATCATACTACATCTCAGGCCACGCCAGCTTCTTCAAGCTACTTACAGAACTTGAAAAGGGCCTTCTCTGCCTATTCCAGCTTCTTCAAGCTACTTACAGAATTTGAAAAGGTCTTGCCTGCATCATACTACATCTCAAACCATGCCAGCTTCTTCTAGCTACTTACTGAATTTTATATATGGTCTTTTCTGTATCAACTACAGCTCAAACCTTGTCAGCTTCTTCAAACTACTTACAAAACTTGTAAAGGGCCTTGTCTGCATCATTATATATCTCAGACCATGCCAGCTTCTTCAAACTACTTACAAAACTTGTAAAGGGTCTTGTCTGCATCATACTACATCTCAGACCATGCCAGCTTCTTCAAGCTACTTACAGAACTTGAAAAGGGCCTTGTCTTTATCATACTACATTTCATACCATGCCAGCTTCTTCAAACTACTTCAGAACTGGTAAAGGGTCTTATCTGCATCATTATACATCTCAGACCATGCCAGCTTCTTCAAGCTATTTACAGTACTTGAAAAGGGCCTTGTCTGCATCATACTACATCTCAGACCACGCCAGCTTCTTCAAGCTACTTACAGAACTTGAAAAGGGCCTTGTCTGCATCATACTATATCTCAGACCATGCCAGCTTCTTCAAGCTACTTACAGAACTTGAAAAGGGACTTGTCTGCAACATACTACATCCCAGACCATGCCAGCTTCATCAAGTTACTTACAGAACTTGAAAAGGGCCTTGTCTTCACCATACTACATCCCATTCCATGCCAACTTCTTCAAGTTTATTACAGAACTTGAAAAGGGCCTTGTCTGCATTACATCAATACAGCTCTTGCAAAGATCATCATGATTTCAACTCTTTAGTCGTATTTTCTTCATAAGATAGAAAAAATACTAAATTAGGTCATGCAAGATGCATAATGAAGGCTATCTTAAATATTTTCGTAAACCAATAATCTTAAAACAGAATGATCTAAACCGAATCAGGCTATCATATTTATCAGCATCGGAATACATAATGTACAAATTATGGAGCATCAATAACATACATTTACCTTATGTTCTTCATTTCTACGTATTAAAACAGCGTCCAGAAATAGGAGCATAAAAACCACGTGCACTGAAGCTACACAAAAGTTTTATTGAATAAAAACTTTAACATAAAACGATGTTTCATCATTTTTTCGAGTTAATATCAGGAACTATATATTCAATTTACACTATTTCCAAGATTTGAAAACAGCTTCAGATCCATGAATTAGCTATATGCAGTTCTATGCATCGTGTGTCACAGTACAATGTAGAATTGTAAATTGTAGAACTTTTCGAACCATATTATAAAGAAATTCAAATACATTTAGCTTCCAAAATAGTGTGTCTCGTAACTATGAATTAGAAACTTTGTTCACAATTCCTATATACCAAATTCTAACCCATCGTCAGATAAAAATTATATATATGTACCAGGTACGTACGTTTATTAATTACAACCGTGACTATACCAGAATTATACTAATTCTCAAGTAACACATGAATTTTTTTTTATTATTATAAGCTAAAATCAAGCTGTAAACCGGACATAAATCTGTGTCCAAATGCTTACCAGATTCTCTGTTCTATGCGTACCTCTATCTACTGTTAGAGTCGTAGCCGTAGCTTACATATAGTCGTAACGTCTATGAGGCTTAGTAACAATGAAAGATAGACGTTGACAAACGTTTTAATCAATCAAGCTTTCAGAAGTTACAATTAACACAATGAAATGTTTTGTTGCCTAAATGTGAAAAACACAGATGGTGCTTATATGGTCCCCATTATCTTATCGTTAATGATATAAACAGTGTTTAAAATTCAAATGTTACCTTTATACTTTCGTTCTCTCTGTGAGAAAGTCGCGAAAAAGAAATTACTAGTTTGTAGCTGCACCTTCAAATGTGCCAATTTACCTCCACATGGAGTCCACAGAAATGCCCAGAACATCGGCTCTGTTTGTTTGTGTATAATCAGCAACTGTTTCTGCATAAAGCTAGGCTCGTCTAGTATAGACTGATTTCTATCTCCGATCTAAGCGAACATAAGTCTGTTGCAATGTAGCAGCGAACTTCGAATAACTTTAAACACCCAAAAATCTACCTTATACGTTACTGAATCATGCGTAGCACGGATTCAACCTATTCACCCGTAAACAAATACTACGGTAAACAACCAATCGATCTCCTTTACCGATGGACTTAATCTGCATACATAACAAACACACGTGTTTTACCATAACTTTTATAAAAATATAGATCTCTGTGTCTCTGGAAAAAATAACATGATTGTTAGTCAGGAACACCAATTTTATAGTAATGCATTCGTAGGTAAAATTCTATGTGCAATTCTATAGTAGAACCATCTTCACTGTATACCATATGTTATGTTGAAGAAATATTTTTTTCCACCATAAATCATCAATATTTAGGTCTATTATATTCTCCCATTTAATTCCACAATTTGGGATTTTTCTTTTGTATTTCTGACCTTGTTTGCATTTTATAATTACTTCCTTAAACTTCAATAAGCCGAAAAAGGAATTGACGCAGTTAATATTAGTATAATTCTTAATCACAAAAGGGTCTAGTCTTTTTTCCACCATATTTCAAGTTAAAGACTACTCCTTGTATTTACCACAAATACACATCGATCATTGCTTCCAAACTTTTCAATTTAAAATAAATACTTTAAATCGCCTGTATACTGATTGTCTAAAACAAAATCCTCCATCGTGTTCATGTTCTTCTATGAGTATAGTCCTGCTAGACACGTTATTACAGGTGACGTAAATATAATTGATAATCAGTACCTTAGATCACTTATTTTAAAAGGTTCTTAATATAGGGAACCCCGGTCCTACAACTGGCGTAGAAATTTCATAATATTATGGATCTTGTCGAACATTGGGCTAGTTATGAAAAAAAAAATACGTTGACACCTTGTCAGAATGAATTAAATGCACCAGATTCATGTTAAAGTCTCGTATTGAAAGATTGAGGAGCACCATGAAAACTATCTATCCTTCTGTATTCAATTATCCAGAATTCAAAAAGAATAAAGATTAGTTATATGATCAGTACGTACTGGTCCCTGCCAGTAAAAACAGGTTACAACATTGTCTTCCTTAATGTAAGGTTCATTATATCAGATCAGATAAGAAAATCTTATTTAAAGTCGGAGTTTTACAACAATTCATAAAAGCTCTATAGAGCTTTTGACCGACATAATATTAGTACTAAATATTTATGCATAGATACATAAATGACTCAATACACATAAAACATAGTTAAGATTACATTGTCATGCATCACAACAGACATGTTTACAGGTACACACACAAAACAACACAGAACAGCACATATATCATGCATAAAAATAAGACAAAACACAGGAATTGAATATAAATGAATGTCAAAATAGTACTTTTGCTCTAAAAGAATAGTCTATGATTTATATATTTTGATAAAAATATAGCAAATTTGTTGAGTAAAAGGTACAGCTGTATATGTGTAATATATTAGATAAGGTTTATGGTAACTAAGTTTACTCATTATTAAAACAAAAAAAGCAAACAGAACTTAAAACAGAAGAAGAATACCCCTATAAAAAAAACTAAATAAAAAATGAAACTAAAAAGAAATTGACCAAAAAGCTGACAATTAAAATATGAAGATTAAGATCTGCAGAAGCTGCACTTACAGGAATCTCATTTCCAATTGTTCATTTGACTTTTGAACTGATTAATTGTGGTTGCATTTTTAATTGTTTCAGAGTTCATTCCATAGTTCGGCTCCTGCATATCTAAAAGAGTGTAGTCCATATATTGTAGTTCTTACCCTAGGTACCCGTACTGTGTTACTTTTCCTAAAATGATATGGTAAAAGTTAAAAGATCAGATAAATAAGCAGGACTTCCATTCTTTAAAATTTAAAAAACTTCTATGGTCATAGTCATTAAGGATATACGATCGTCAGTCAGGAAGGATAACACCAAATATTGATATTTAATTTGAAATGCATCAAAATGAAGCTTGAAAATGACATTTTTTCATGCAACAATTTTCATTTTATTCATCGTTATCAGATTCAAGGTTTTCGGAAGTCTAAGAAAAGATTGTATCAAAATTGACATCGGTACCCTATAAAAGGAAAACAATTAATACACTTTTAGAAAAAATAAGATTTTCTTTGATATGAAATAAGAAGTGATTTGTGGTGTCTTGCAATGATAGCAAAATACTTTTATACTATGTATTATAGAATACATGACGGAAATAGAAGACAAAAAATACTAAATAAGTATGAAAATCATAGGAATTTCTCTGAATGCCTGGATTCTTATCGTTTTTTTTTTTTACCTAGAATACATTTTTTGATTAATTTGCAATTAGAAAATGAATTGCTTATATTCCAATGCGCTTTTTCTGCAAAAAAATATTGGAGATTTTAACAATTTTCCTTATATAATAATTATGATAAACTTTAAACTTAAACTTTAAAAAAAAACTGTGGATAAGTTTACATAACTTTGTGGATGTAGATATACTTTTATGAGTATTATTAAATACTTAATTGCTAATTTTATAACCCTGAGGATCGGAATACTTAAACTTTCTAATCGTTAAAGTTTTAATTTTCTAATTAAAAAATATGGATTCCAATATCAATAACAAAAAATAAATTGATTTATTTTGGTGAAAATTAATATACCGCACAACTGTTTTAAATAAATTCATCTTAATAGGTATAAACGTCTCCTTCTTTTACTAATTATTATTTGTTTTTATACATGTACTGTGATTTTCTGCACTGTTTAGAAATGACTGTAAATATTTGTTGGAACTACTCAGAAAAGAAATATCGGATTTCGTAAAGTAAACGGATATGTGATTTCTGCCAATTCACTTATATTGTAACAGGAGTGAATTGTCCTCTTAATTGTAATAGTAATTAACAATCAAAGAACTGATATTTTTTTTTAATATTTATTATATGCATATAACAACATATTTTCATTTTTAATGGCATGAATACATGTATTTAATATATATTGACATGTTATATCTAACGGAAATATATCAAGTCTACAGGTCGACAAGTCTACGGGTCTACAGGTCCACGGTTCAACAGGCTGACAGGTCTACGGGTCGACAGGTCTACAGGTTAATATAGTCGCCGTTAATATATATGGTATTAATAAAATAAACAATTTCACATTCTACCCAATCACCACAGGAACTCAATCAGTGTTTCTGCATTAGAAATGCCTTAACATGTGGTCCAAGTGTTGAGTAATCATTGAAATTGCCTTAAAATCTATAATTTTTTTTATACTTATGGCAGACAATAATGGTCAGCATCCTTTGATGTTCCCCAATTTCTTTATATAAACCATTGAGATTAGGTCAGAAACAAAGAACTGTAATTTCCAATACATTTTAACAGGACTTCAATTCATGCTGAGCTAAATCTAGAAATATTTTGTCTTTCAGTTTCAAAACTAAAATCGGTGGGCAAAACACTTTTGATAGCATTTTTCTGGCAAAATATATAGACGTTTTTATGACATTTTGCGATGAAAGAGTTATCTCCCTTGGTATCGTAAATCTGCTTTACACCTTACTATCGGAATCATAGTGAAATATTTAGAATATATACACAAAAGAAAATCATTAAACAAAAATTTACTACTTTATTTTAAAAATAGAATTCATTTTCGCCTCCAAACGTAATATCTAGATTAAAATTGGCAGTATTATTCAGGCTGAATCCACGTTCCATTGATGTAACAGTGACGTCATATACCTGACTAATATTCACTACTGAATTAAATATCCCCTTAGATTCCAAAAAATCCCCTGTTGTCCCCCTGTCAGTCCCTGACATTTTCCTGTCTCTCCCTGACTTTCTCCTATGATCCCCTGTCGTTGTCCCTGCTCTCCCTGTTCAGTCCCTGTCGTCCCATGTCGTTGGTCCTGCCTTCCCTGTCTACTCCCTGTCGTCCCCTGACATTCTCTGATCTCCCTGTCCAGTCCCTGTCGTCCCCTGTCGTTGGCCCTGCCTTCCCTGTCTACTCCCTGTCGTCCCCTGACATTTCTTTTGGCCAAGAAAAGGAGTTTAAAAAATATTTTTGTTGCATTTAAGAGTGAAAAATGATATAGTCTTGAAAACTTTAAGTATATTTTTTTAAAAGATAGACTTAGTAAAAAGTTAACACATTTTTAAATGCCTTAACTTAATCCCTTGTAATTTAGTTTCTATAACTTGTATCAATGTGATTTTTTTTTTGGTTTGGTAGCATTTCGGGTGGAGAACGGCAGAGAATTGCATCGATTCTAAAGAAGAAATAAATTACCAATTTTTTTTCATCTTGTGATGGTAGACGGCATATACATTGTGCTTTATGAACCTTTTACATATATTTATAAACTTTTTCATTTTTTATTTTATCTACTTTGAAACATTTTGAGCGTAATAACTGTCTTTGTAAAAGAACTAGATTTAAACAATTCGGAATACATTATTAAATCCATGCATATGATATTTTGTTTTCCCAAAGAATTAAATGAATAAAAAATTAATTGAAAGGAATGATATATAACTGCATTAATAAAATAAATTTTTATTCAATAGATAAAAATTATTAAAAAAAAAATAAAAATCTATAATATTCATTTATTTTCTTATGTGAATGAATCTACAAATCGACTGAATTAAGAATGAATGAATAAATAAATAAAAAAAATAATGAGAATTATATAAAGTTATTCATTTATTTGTTTATTTTTTAATTTATCTCTCATTTATATCCCCAAAATTTGTTTTATTACTTTTATTTTATTTATTTGCTGAAATATGCTACGAAGTATTTTATTTGCATATTTAAACTTTTTATTACTTTAAGTCCATGATGGGTATCAAAATAATCGTCTCATTATGCACAATATTAATCTGTCAATTACATTTTTCATTCATTCATTCAATCTGAAACAACATGAAAGCCATTGATGTTTACCAGTAATTAACTCGGGGTACACGGTCATGACACCTATTATCTATTTCACTGACCGCTATACCTTGTTTATGTTGTGGCAGGACGACCGTGTGTAGTTTGCAGCTGTTTGAAATAATATTTTCTCTTTTTATTAGAACTGATTTTTTCTATCAAGACAAAATAAAAGTATCAAAGAAACTATTAACGGGTAAAGATTGTGCATAATGAGACGATTATTTTGATATCCATCATGGAAGTAAAATAATTTAAATTAGTTTAAATATGCTTCAAAAATACTTTGATACATATTTATCGTAAATCAGTTTACATAGAATATGCCAAACAAATCCCATTTCGGGTATATGATTATTTAGCTTGCTTGTATCGTCAATTTTGAAAATAAAAACATTGTTTTTATAATGATTAAATACATGCAGTTAATTAGTTTATTTTTTTTTTATTTACTTACAATTTAAAATCAATTATTGTATTGATTTTAAAAACTAAAATATTCCAAAATGCGCCACTACCCCTGCTGTCTTAACTTCTATTTTTATTATTATTTTTTTTTTACAAAAGGTAGAAAGTCAGTCCATTATTAAATGAATAAAACATGAATAAAACAAAACAAAAGAAACACAATTTTTTGTGGATATAAATGATTTACTAATTTGTTGTATTTTCAATTTCAAAAATAAAAAAAATGATGTTTTATTTATATTTATTTCATTATTTTTTTTTATTTATTTACTATGTATTTATTTCGCTGTAATCTGTTTTATTCATTAAATACTGGTTTGACTTTTACCATTTGTAAAAAAAAAAGTCAGCAGGGGGTATTGGTGCATTTTAGAATATTTTAGTGTTTAATACATTATTGATTTTAAATAGAAAGTAAATGAAAAAAAAACTTATTAATTGCATGTATTTAATCATCATAAAAACAATGTTTTTATTTTAAAATTGACGATACAAGCAAACTAAATAATCATATACCCGAAAATGGGATTTGTTTGGCATATTCTATGTAAACTGATTTATGATAAATATGTATCAAAGTATTTTTGAAGCATATCAAAACTGCTTTTAATTATTTTACTTCCATGATGGATATCAAAATAATCGTCCCATTATGCACAATCTTTACCCGTCAGTAGCTTCTTTGATACTTTTATTTTGATTCAAAAAAAAAAAAAATTAAGTTCTCACACAAAGAGAAAATGTTATTTCAAACAGTTGCAAACTGTACACGGTCACTCTGAACACAACATAAACGAGGTATAGCGGTCAGCGAGAAAGACAAGAGGTGTCATAACGGTGTATGTGTACCCCGAGTTAATTACTGGTAAACATCAATGGCTTTGATGTTCTTTCAGAATCGTGTAAGAGTTTTGAAAACCAATTTTTTCAATCAAATCAATGTATCAAAAATCAAATTGACAGATTAATATTGTGCATAATGAGACGATTATTTTGATATCCATCATGTACTTAAAATAATAAAAAGTCGTTTTAATACGCTAATAAAATACTTTGTAGCACATCTACGGATGCTTGATTTACATGAAATAAAACTAAAGAAATACAATTTCTTGCAGAAATAAATGATTCGTTAATCTGTTGTATTTTTAATTACAAAAATAAATAGATTGATATTTTATTAATAATGTTTTTTATTATTATTCATTTATTTTATTTTATTTATTTACTATGAATTTATTTTGCTGCAATCTGTTTTATTCGTTAAATATTGGTTTGATTTTGTACCATCTGTAGCAAAAAAAAAAAAAAAAAATAAAAAAAAAGAAAGAAAGAAAGAAAAAAAATGAGCGACAGCAAGTGGTATTGGTGCATTTTGGAATAATTAAGTTTTTAAAATTAAGTAAACAGAAAAAAATTAAACTTACTAACTGCATGTATTTATTTATTATAAAAACAATCATTTTTTATTTCTAAAATTGATGATACAAACAAATTAAATAATCAAATACCCGAAAATGGGATTTTTTGTCTTATTTTATGTAAAACTATTCACAAAAAAATATGTGTCAAAGTATTTTTGAAGAATATTAAATCTGCTTTTAATAATTTTACTTCCATGATGGATATCAAAATAATCGTCTCATTATGCACAATCTTTACCCGTCAATAGCTTCTTTGATACTTTTATTTTGTTTTGATTGAAAAAAATTAAGTTCTCATACAAAGAGAAAATGTTATTTCAAACAGCTGAAAACTACACACGGTCGTACTGCCACAACATAAACAAGGTATAGCGGTCAGCGAGAAAGACAATAGGTGTCATAACGGTGTATGTGTACCCCGAGTTAATTACTGGTAAACATCAATGGCTTTGATGTTCTTTCAGAATCGTGTTAGAGTTTTGAAAACCAATTTTTTCAATCAAATCAATGTATCAAAAATCAAATTGACAGATTAATATTGTGCATAATGAGACGATTATTTTGATATCCATCATGTACTTAAAATAATAAAAAGTCGTTTTAATACGCTAATAAAATACTTTGTAGCACATCTACGGTTGCAAGTGTTTATATAAAATAAAACTAAAGAAACACAATTTCTTGCAGATATAAATGATTCATCAATCTGTTGTATTTTCAGTTTAAAAAATAAATAGATATTTTATTAATATTTTTTTATTATTATTATTCATTTATTTTATTTTATTTATTTACTATGAATTTATTTTGCTGCAATCTGTTTTATTCGTTAAATATTGGTTTTATTTTGTACCATCTTTAACAAAAAAAAATATTAAAAAAAAAAAAAGAAAGAAAGAAAAAAAAGTGAGCGACAGCAAGTGGTATTGGTGCATTTTGGAATAATTAAGTTTTTAAAACCAATACAATAATTGATTTTAAATAGTTAGTAAACAAAAAAAAAAAATAATAATAAAAAAAATAAAAATAAACTTATGAACTGCGTGTATTTATTTATTATAAAAACAATCTTTTTTATTTTTAAAATTGACGATACAAACAAATTAAATAATCAAATACCCGAAAATGGGATTTTTTTGGCTTATTTTATGTAAAACTATTTACGAAAAAATATGTGTCAAAGTATTTTTGAAGCATATTAAATCTGCTTTTAATTATTTTACTTCCATGATGGATATCAAAATAATCGTCTCATTATGCACAATCTTTACCCGTCAACAGCTTCTTTGAAACTTTTATTTTGTTTTGATTGAAAAAAAAAAGTTCTCATACAAAGAGAAAATGTTATTTCAAACAGTCGCAAACTACACACGGTCGTCCTGCCACAACATAAACAAGGTATAGCGGTCAGTGAAAAAGATAATAGGTGTCCTGACTGTGTACCCCGAGTTAATTACTGGTAAACATCAATGGCTTTGATGTTGTTTTAGAACCGTGTTAGGGTTTTGAAAACCGATTTTTTAATCAAAACAAAGTATCAAAAATCTAATTGACAGATCAATATTGTGCATAATGAGACGATCATTTTGATACCCATCATAGACTTAAAGTAATAAAAAGTCGTTTAAATATGCTAATAAAATACTTTGTAGCATATTTCAGCAAATAGTTAAATCAAAACTAATTAAACAAATTTTGGAGATATCAATGAGTGATAAATTAAAAAAAAATAAACAAATAAATGAATAACGTTATATAATTCTTATTATTTATTTATTTATTTATTAATAATATATTTATTTATTTAATAATAATTTATTCATTTATTTATTCATTCATTCTTAATTCAGTCGATTTGTAGATTTATTCACATAAGAAAATAAATGAATATAATAGATTTTTACTTTAATTAATAATTTTTATTTATTAAATAAAAATTTATTTTATTAATGCATTTATATATCATTCCTTTCAATTAATTTTTTATTTATTTAATTCTTTGGGAAAACAAAATATCCCATGCATGGATTTGATAATGTATTCCGAATTGTTTAAATCTAGTTCTTTTACAAAGACAGTTATTACACTCAAAGACTTTTCAAAGTAGATAAAATAAAAAATGAAAAAGTTTATAAATATATATAAAAGGTTCATAAAGTACAATGTATATGCAGTCTACCATCACAAGATGAAATAAGTTGGTAATTTATTTCTTCTTTATAATCGATGCAATTCTCTGCCGTTCTCCACGCGAAATGCTACCGAACCAAAAAAATCACATTGATACAAGTAATAGAAACTAAATGACAGGGGATTAAGTTAAGGCATTTAAAAATGTGTTAACTTTTAACTAATTATATATTTTCAAAAAATATACTTAAAGTTTTCAAGACTATATCATTTTACATTTTTAAATGCAAAAAAATATTTTTTAAACTCCTTTTCTTGGCCAAAATAAATGTCAGGGGACGACAGGGAGTAGACAGGGAAGGCAGGGCGAACGACAGGGGACGACAGGGACTGGACAGGAATATCAGAGAATGTCAGGGGACGACAGGGAGTAGACAGGGAAGGCAGGGACAACGACAGGGGACGACAGGGACTGAACAGGAAGAGCAGGGACAACGACAGGGGATCAAAGGAGAAAGTCAGGGAGAGACAGGAAAATGTCAGGGACTGACAGGGGGACAACAGGGGATTTTTTGGAATCTAAGGGGATATTTAATTCAGTAGTGATTGCGTCACAATGAAATAGTTACAAGATTTTCACAGAGGTTTGTAAATTCTTTGCTTTAAAGCGCAAAGAAAAAGATTAAAATAAATGATTTCTCTTTTTCTTTTCAATCATTATTTCGGAATGCATTATCCTAAATGTTAAAAAATCATACATTTTTATATAAAATGTATTTTATTCAGGGGCGGCGTCTCAGCTAGAAGTCCGTTTTGATCAGTAATTTTGTACACGTTCGAGAACTAATTTTTAAAACTGGTATACTAGACTATTTGGTGATTGAAACAATCACATACAAGTTTACATTCGATATGGAGTTAAAATATGTGACTATGTTGGCCAATTCTAAAATGTTATCACAATAATGAAACCAGTTTTTTAAGATGCCGCCTCCCCCCTCCCCGGCTTTTTGTTTGCAATTTATTGACTCTTAAATAATGATACTATATATAAAATAACTTATCTTCTTATTTATATATAATTAAATTTTATAAAAGATAAAAATATAGGAGAAAAGGAATTTATAGATGACAGGTTTAAACAAAACTTGAATAAAGCCGAGACTGTGCACATAGAAATATTATCTGCATTTAGGTAAGTGCAAGTCTAATTTCGCCATCTCTTTAATGCATGAGAAAATTAAAAAAAAATACTTGGAAATAAGATATTTAATAAAGATAAGCTCTCTGCTCTCGGTTGTTGCATAATACCGAGTATCAAGAAATCAAACAGATGTTAATCATAATTGTAATCTTCATGTAGTGATGTAAATATAAGACATTAGTATTTTAAATACATCGTGTGTACATTTGAATCTATGGATAAAATAATTTTAAAACAGATGACTGACTGTTGACTGACTGAACGGATATTAAACACAAACATATTTTTCTGACAAATTTTAAAATGAAGAACCAAATTTAGGAATGTTTCTAGTTTTACGGTAAAAACCGATTCCGATTGAAATTAAACCGATCCCGATAGAAAATAATGCAAAATGCGTAAAGTTATAAAACTAAAGACAACTGCCACCTATCAGACATGTAAAAAAATAAATCAAGTAATTTTTTGGCCATGTTACAACAAAAGAGCCAAATTTAACATTACAATTATAGTATTTCCTTCTTTATATAAATCCGGTCGGGATCGGTTTGATTGGGAAAAATTGTAAAACATAGGTAAATTTGAATCCTTTTATTTCTCTCAATATACCGGTGCCCACTGATTTTATTGAGTGACTCAAAGGTTTGTACTTTGTATTCTTAATAACATGAGAAAAAATGTCTGTCATTGCAATGTATTGGGTTTTATTACGTAATGAAAATTGGATAATGAATTCAAAAAGTTACTTGCTAAACTCAATTTTGGACCACATAATTTTTTCTAAAGAAATAGAAATTGGAGTCTTATTCATTATTAAAATTAAAGATATGAGTCTATGGTATACTCTTGCTTTAATAAGTCTACATGCAAAAAATAATAAAAATCTATGAAATGCGATATGTCACCCATTGCCTGGTTTTCGATGGACTGCGTCTTAATTATACCTGTAGATCTGTCGACTTGTAGACCTCTCGACCTGTAGACCTATCGATTTGTTAACCTACAAACATGTAGACATATCGATCTGTAGATCTATTAACCTGTGAACCTGTGAACCTGTCCACATGTAGACCTGCCAATCAGTAGACCCGTCGACTTGAAGACCTGTGGATCTCTAGTCTTCACGACCTGCATACAAGTCGAGCAGACTTGTGCATCTGTCAAACTGTACATCTGTCAAACTGTAGATCTGTCAAAATGTAGACCTGTCGTTCTGTAGACTAGAAAATCCATCTTGATGATCTTGTATACTTCTTTACCTTTTTAAACATAAATTCATTATTTCATTATGATACATACGTATTCATATACATATTTAATAATTCATAAAATTTACATATAAAATAAACTTAATAATTTTGATTTCATTTTTAAATTATAAAAATGAATATTGCTCATTAATGTACCCATTTTTTTTTCTAAATACTTTTCGTATAAACAACATGAATATATGTCCAAAACATCAGTTTCCTTTTTTATGATTCTTTAATTTTTGTTTAGAACTTGAAATTCTTCTTTTATTGAAATTTATGCATCTTAAAATCTTTTCATGTCATAATTTATTTTGAATACATTATACTTTAGGAGTAAGGATTTGTGTCATCGAGTTCTTGAACTTTAAAATTTTCGTATATTGTTGGATAGTTTTTTGTTTGTTTTTTTTTTTATTTTGTTTTACTTCTTCCAAGAATTCTTGTTGTTTGTTTCCAAATATACCATCATTATTGATTTAGTAGCTGAGACAGATCATCATATCGAAATACATTATGTAGATTGACAAATGGTTATAGGCAAACATATAATGTAAAGATTTAAATTGATCCTTGATTTGTCATATTTCCTTTCTCTAGTGCTTTTGCAGAAAACTGTACTACCATATCTCTTGTTTTTATCAATAGAATATAAAGAAACAGCTTAGGGAAAATACGGTTTTCATCATCCATAAACATTAAACTTTTTTTAACATTAATTGCTTCATAATTGCTGTTGTTTTCAATAAGAAATAATTAAAAGAATTCATTTCTACGTTTAAATTGATAGTGATATCTTATTCTAGAATAGAAATAATTTTTTTTAGCCAAGCTTCTTATAAACATCATTTACAATTTTAGTGTACTAAACAAAGTAAAGTCTAGCTTGTTTACTGGGTTGTTCATACTCCATATCTGTAAATGTATATATTGATTTTACATTTGGATTTTTGTTCCTCCAGGAATCTACTAAATTAAATTTTGACTTTTTTTATTTCAAAGTTTGTTCATATGATGATTTTCTCTAACATATTAGTAGATATTTTTTTTTTCACAATTTGACTGGTAATCCTATATTACATTCATTTCCAAAAACATGATAATAAAATTGTCTAAAATTTTCTTTAAAAAAACTGATTTTAACCATAACAATTAAGCACAGTTTTTTTTATGATGTACACCACTTTATATGATATGATGAAATTTCTTTCACCATCACTATAATCTTGAAATTTTGATTTCATTTATGTTATAAAAAAGGATTAATGTCCCATATGCATATCATTTGCCCAAAAGGAATAGACTGAATTTTTCTAAATCTGATTCTTGTAAACAATAGACAGATGGTTTAAAGTTTCTTTTTAAAACATGTATCCTAAAGGATCATGCTAATCTATGTATTTAAACAAATTTGCAAATGCATTTTTAAAATTTATTTTTCGGTTTGCACACTCTTTGTTTGCTTCTTTTACTCTACATTCACCGATCACTAACCAGCACCAATATGCGTCCCACCTTCCCTCGCCATTTACTCATCGGTCGATCACCGTTCAGTTTTGAATACTGAAAGATTTAGGGACTGTTTAATTCAAAATATGCGATTTCTTTTTTAGTAAATTGATAATAATTATTTTCTATCTATTTCAACAGAACCTTCGAAGGCATCATAGCGTCGGGAGTAGTAATTATGATATCGTTCTTAGGTAAGTAAATTAATCTATTCCCAAAAATGACAAAGAACCCACCACAAGAAGTTACTTGATTGAAGAGTGCACGAAAAAAATCACTTATGTTGTTATTGGAGTTCACCCCACAACATTGAATGTTTTTTACAATTAATATTTTATGCAATAGAAAGAATATAGATTTAATAATAACAAAAAATTACGGGAATTTTTCGGGGGAAATATCATGGGAAAACGGAGTTTTTGAAAATTCTTGCTAGCGGGAACATGTATTAAATCAAACAAATCTTGTAGCTCTATAACTAGTAAAATTAAATATAAACATTTTCTAGTATTCAAACAGTCACTTTTTTTTACTAAAATGTTCTCTTTGGACGCATTAAAAACGATTTAAAATAAATCATCTTTGGACTGCATTACAAAGACACTAAGCACATTGCTAATAAAAATGTTTAAGTATAACGACATGGAAACAAGTTCATTGTTATATTATATATTGATTGTCTTTTGTTTCCCGTCTGATACTAGAATTTTTTACTCGTCACATATTACATGTACCCATGACGAACTTTAAATTGTAATTACTGAACACTTGAGACCCTTAAGAATTTTTATGTCATTCTTTACCGTAACACAGAGCCTTTTATTTAATATTCTCATCCGCATGACCAGAAACCGCCACTTAACATTTCACAAAGCTTGGCAAATGAACAGTTATTACCTTTTAATACCCCCTGCAATCGACTATTACGGAGCATATAGCTTTTAGCTCACCTGAGTCGAAATCTCAAGTGAGCATTTCTGATCAAAATTTGTCCGTTGTCTGTCGACGTTGATGATATTGTCGTCGTTGCTGTTGTTGTCGTTAACTTTTCACATTTCATCTTCTTGTCAAGAACCACTGGGCCAATGTCAACCAAACTTGCCACAAAATATCCTTAGATGTAGGTGATTCAAGTTTATTCAAATGAAGGGCCACATCATCTTCCACGGGGACATGATTATGAATTAGTGAAAAATAAAGGTAATATTTAAAAAAAATCTTCTTCTCCAGAACCACTGCTCCGGGAAAGATAAATCTCATGTGGAAGCATCCTTAGTAAGACTAGGATTGATTCAAGTTTATTCAAATCATTTCCCTGGGGGTAAGGTGGGGCCATAGTGCGGAATCAACAGAAGAATACATGGGGGAAACCTTTAAAAAATCTACTTCTGAAGAATAGCAAAGCTGTGATTGGTCATACTGCATACAGGAAAATTTTTGCCACCGTTTTTTTTCCGCCATTTTCGCCCTAATATGGTTGGGCGAATTTTAAAAAGGGCGAATTTAAAGAGTATAATTTCTGAAACAAAACCGTGACTGGACAAATTTAAAACGGGTTTAAATTCAAAGGTTAAAAGATGAAAATAAAGCGGTAGCGAAGATAACCTTGTATAAAATAATAATATGAAAGTATCTTCAGGTAGCATACATTCAAGTTCGTACACATCCTGACCCCTAGGAGTAGGGTGGGGCCACAACTGAGGATCAAAGTTTTACATAGGAATGCATATGATAACTTTTTAAAACATCTTCTCAAGATCAGCAAAGCCAAGATTGGCCAAAGTTATATTGAAGCATCTTCTTATAGTGTGGATTCAATTTTGTTCAAATCATGACCCATTGGGCAAGGGTGGGGCCATAATAGCTGATCAAGTTTTTAGTAGGATTAGATAGAAAATTTCATCAAAATTATTCTTCTCGAGAACAGAAAAGCTTCAATTGTTTATATTGACATGAAAGCATCCTCGGGTAATGTAGATTCAAGTTTGTTCAAATCATGACCTGGTAGGTTGAGTGTGACCACAATGGGTGATCAATGATTATGTAGGAATACATAGCAAAAATCGTGAAAACTCTTCACAAGAACAAGAAAGCCACTATTGATCATAGATATAAAAGCATTGAAAAAGGTAAAAGACTTAAATTTGTTCAAATCATGTCCAATCAGGAGAATAGCAGAGAAATTAATGTGATCATAGTTAAACAATGTAAATCAATATAAAGGATATATCAATAAAGAATTAAATCTTATAAATAATAAAAAAAAAAAAAAACATTATGTATCACCTCTTGTCCTTGGAGTTTGACTCGCAATTGAAAAACTTTAACCTTCGCTAAGAGCTGACATGAGGGGGGGGGATCATTATTTCACAATCAAATCCGTCGCAGCCACAGATGGAACTCAAGACCTTCCAAACACGAATGAGCTATGGTTACGGTGCTGTTATTGAAGAAGGAAGCAATGATGCACTGTATATTTTTAGAATTAAAATTTTCTAGGGAATAGACAATGTTAAAAGGTCATAAAAGAACAAAAAAACATTAAAACGAAAACGTCTAGTACTGCGTACAGAACAACACTATAAAATCCTGTTTATTTACAATATTACGTTTGTAAATTTAATGTTAAAAACTAATCAATTTAAAATGAATTTGTATCCGACCGCTCCGAAGCACGTTCAGTCAGTCGGTTCTACTGTTGCAATGTTTGATTAACATAAACACCCGAATTGATCATTGGAAATGAATTACTACGAAATGTAAAATCGTACTCGGATGTTTTTTTCTCTCATACAGTTCTACAATGTCATAACTCAGATACTGAAATAAAAATGTGTTCCAAAGAATGCTTTTTTGAGCTTCATTGAAGATGTAAATAAGTTAAATAAAAAAGTATTCAGCGTTTTATTTACAATAAGCATAATAGTTCGTTCATTCCCAGGTAAAGAAACAAGCTGTATTTGTGAAACACTGATGCCCCTTTTGGTATCCAATGAAGGTCTTGTCATAAGGATTACATAAGTATAAAAGACCTAGCACAAACAGCTCAAAAGTTATTATCAAGGTCAAAGTTGGGTAAGATTTTGCAAAATTGGCTTAGACAAGAAGTCAAAGTTGATATATCCAAAGAAGGTTTAGATCTTGTCTCAAGAAATATACATGTAAAATAAGAAAGCCATAGCCTGAAACAATCAAACGTTATAAGCAAGATTTATGCTTTTTGCACAAATAGATAAACATATTCACAGACGGACAGGCAAATACAATATACCCCCGAATCATCGATAACGGAGGCATAAAAATGATGTCATGGCTAGTATAAGACTGAGACAGCATCCGACAATCAAAAAAAAATATGGTCCCCTGATCATCAAATGAATAGTTAAAGCAATATGAGCTGCAACTTTGATGTCGGGATTTTTTGTTGCAAAATTTTTAATAATTATTTCATTGAAAAATATACAATAAATGAACTTCTGTCCCTCATATTTGCGATAGAATGACTATTAATAAGCTTTGGTTGAATCAATTGAAAATTACATTATTGTCGTCCTGTACAATAATGATGTCTTATTAAAAAAAACCTGTGTATTGGATTGTATACAGAAAATATTTTCTGCTTTATTTAAGTCTTATTAATCATAAGGGTTAAAATTACAAATAATTTTTCATGATGACATGTTTTTACAGCAAAATAAAATTTTCAAAAAAAAAAACAGCGCATATTGCTTTAAATTGAAATTATTACTAGAAATATTCTTTTCGTTATATATAGGTTTCCAACATTCTCAAAAAGAGAATCAGTCTGTTCACTAAAATTGTCAGACTACATGATTCATTGTGGAATACTGACCCCGAGGTATTTTCATAGTATTTGCTAGCGCTCTCGGGCGCTAACAACTACTTTAGTTTATATTTATCAAATCGCATGCTCAACTTCACGGTCGAGCATTCTTGGAAAACTTAAGTTGATGGACTGGATGATAACAACTTAGTTTTGACAGACAAAAATAGATCAGATCCGAATTTACACTGGCCTTTCCTGTCTAATATTTGAGATATATATTTCGTACCGAAGAGACAGGCAATACCAGCTTAGATCAGGATTCTGAAGTTTTCTTTTTAATTGATTGTCTAACATACACATATCAGAACAAGAAAAACCTTGGTCATAAAATGCCAAGATTCTTAACATCTACCTTTCCTTACAGTCACACCGCCTTCTTGGATAATTAAAGCGAGAAAACCAAAAAAAAAAAATAGTTTCAGAGTGTGTCAGAGGGACATGTCAATTTAGTTTTTTAACACCTGAAAATAGATACAGGGTGTTTCATAAAATATGTTACATTTTGAGATTTAATTATTTTTCTTACCTAACATATTTCTATTACAAACCTTATATCATTTTCAAACATCGAATCCTGCATTTTTGATCCATGTGAAAAAGTCAAGGAAATCATGGTCTTGCAATGATTGATTGTGCTATAAATGCTGATGTCATAATGTGAATATTTCTCGAAATGGACTTGAAATACACTCAGTGCTAAATTGTACAGCTGTTGTTTTTTTTTTCAAATCATGTCGCCGTTATTCAAACAATTCATTCACAAGTTCATGAAATAAATTTTCAAAAAAAAAAGTTTTCTAGGATGCTTATGAGAAAGGCTATAACAAAGTAAAACGACAGGGACGGACAGTATACAGTTAAAGTATATCATTGAGGGAGTCAGCAAGATTCCAGTTACCCAAGAGCAAGTCTAAAATAGGCTTGCTCGAGGGGAACTGGAATCTTGCTGACTCCCTCAGTGATATACTTTAACTGTTTTATTATACCGATACAAACAAGACATTTGAAAATGTTATATTCAATACTGTATTCTGTAACAATGTTTAATTCCAACAGAAATAAAAAAAAACAACAACAGAAAAACAGAATAAAGACATGAATAGAATTCCATTTTATCAATAAATCAGTTCATTGTCCGAGTTTTTACCTAGTAAAATGGAAAGTAACATTACGCAAATCTTGAGATCGCCATTTCTGGGGTGCGTTCAACAGCGTAGCTGCTACATAGCCGCTACGTAAAGCTACGCTGTTGAACAGAGAGCTAACAATTAGCAGCTACGTATGGAGAGCTAGCATAAAAATTTAATGCTACATCCCAAATCCAAGATGGTTTCCTTGGTTACAAATTTGCAGCATTCAAGGTTTTTACAAAAATGAGGGTTATTTCCTATATTTAAGTGAATTAAATGTAAATTTAAATACATATTTTCGCCTAAAATAAACTTTAATAGATCCAGTAATAAGTTTTTACTTATATATCTTTATTCAAAATCTAACATTTAGCAGCTAGGTTAGCTGTCCGTTCAATAGAGATAGATATCTACTACTTAGCTGCTAGGTTAGCCGATACGCTGTTGAACGCACCCCTGTTGTCATTTGCTACCAGTAAACTGGTTCTTTCTGATTGATATGGGGCCAGTTGACTCGCGATGCATTTCGATTCATTAATGATTATTCATGAGTTTATTCGGAACATTTCTAAGTTTGTCGTAAGTTGAAAGAAAATGCTAAGTGTTCCGAATAGGTGTGTATCAGTTCATTAAAAAAACGTACTTTTTTGGCAGGGAATCAGTCTGTTTTGCAGGGAATCGGTTTATTCACGGTGATTTTCAGGAAATCAGCAAAATATATCGATTTACTTTTATATAGTGAAAAATCAGTAGAGGTATAATAATATGCGATAAATGACACAGTATTCCAGGAAGCCAAAAGACTTTAAGAAGTGGAGATTTTATTGGTGAAGTCGAGACTCTTAGTGTAGCAAACTTCTGAGAAAAGTGCTTGATATATATTTTCCAGAAATTTATTTTGGCAATATCAGCATTTCCAGCACATAATGAACTTTTAAATATGATTTGAAGTAATTGCTTGCTGCATGCGCCGTCATGTCCTCTGTAACCGTACAGGACCAGCTTTCATGGCGTTTTTTTTTTTCTCCTACTTCTGCTGCAACTCCAACTTTCGGTTATTCATCAGTAAGAGAGTTTTGCAAAGGGGAGATGATCTGTTTATGTGCTTTAATACTTATGATACATTCTAAATCAAATATTTTGCTAAAGAGTATCTAACTACAATTTTTTAAATTATTTTATTATAACTGCAAAGCTCGTATTCATATTGCATGTATGATTATGACAGAGTTTGTTTGCGTATTTGCGTAAAATATTTATGTTTATGGTAGGAACACGCAAAGTAGGTTCAAATGCTTAAAAAAAATCAGTGAAAATTAAAGTCTTATGTATTGAAATTAAGAACAGCATAGTTTAATTCTATAATTAATTTAGATAGGGTTATCAATAAACAAATTTTCCACTTTTCAAGCATTTGAATCACCATTGCTATGGTAACAAGGAACATATGACGAAAATAACCCATGCTTGAAAGGACATTCATCTATGCTCCCACGCACCCAAATATTGAAGCATTTTTTTTTAAATTCCACTTATTATATATACAATACTTAATGGATACTAACAAGACCTCTTGAGTTCCTTCAAAAAGACTAAAATAGAGATAAGATCAAATGAATTCGAAAAATTAAAGATAGTAAAGTTTAGAATAAACAAATAAATCTATGACAATTATTTCTTGCTAGACCAATTATCTTTTACTAATGAATTTATAATGAAACCATATTGTTAACATTCTTTGTGCAGCGGGCCTATTTTGGGCCTATTTTCAAATACTACGTTAACGAGGTCCGATCTACTTGATCTGCGCATACGTTTATACGCAGCGTCGTCTCAGGCACGTCACAATACCTTTGACTGCCGTCACAATTGAACACAATAACGTCATATTGCGCTAAAATGTTTCGCTGATCGTACTTACCTGGCCTGTTAGTTCTACAGACTATGCATTGAAAGCTGGCATTTCTTCTTTTTTTTTAATATTTGAATTAATTAACAAATTTGGAACCTAATCAATTTTGAGGGATATTTTTTTGGTACAGATTCATTAATTCTATCTTGTTTTATTTCAATTTGTGAGTTTAAGAAAACAAACACTGCAACTAAAAGTAAACGATTTTAGTCTTTCTCTTTGAACATGTTGAAGTGTTTATACACACTGTTTTTATTGCGGACTTAAATATGCATGGACTATCTTCAGTTTTAAAAAATAAAATAAGTCCATAAATCATTTAAATTTAACCCCCGGAATATTTTATTTTTCTATATATAACATGATATTAGTAAAAATCGCAATTTTTTTTGCCTTTACCCCATCTCCCCCCTCTACCCCTTTTTTCCACGTAAAACAACGTTGCGTGTTGAGAGAAAAATTAAGCATGGCGAGAAAATTATTTCATATTGTAAGAATTATTTTTTATAAACTAATACAGTCGTTTGTTGGTGTTATGTAAACCTATAGCGACCTATAAAATACTTAGTTGAATAAATAAATCCAAATTTTGTTTTAGTATGTAATTGTGTATAAAAACACGAAAAATGGTCCATATCTTGACAGTACCCCCATTTCACTACAATAAAGGCAAGGTAACAAAATTTCATTTTAATTTTTCTAAGCATAAAACACACAAGTATATTTCCAAAAATTGAAATTTTTTATCATTCCGTTTTCGTTATTTTCAACTAGATCGGGCCTCGTTAAGTGCCACGGGCCTATTTTAGGCCAAATGTTAACTCATTATGTCACAAGTAAAAACTGATTATGACGTTACGCTTTCTGCTTTATTTAAGTCTTATTAATCATAAGGGTTAAAATTACAAATAATTTTTCATGATGACATGTTTTTACAGCAAAATAAAATTTTCAAAAAAAAAAACAGCGCATATTGCTTTAAATTGAAATTATTACTAGAAATATTCTTTTCGTTTATATAGGTTTCCAACATTCTCAAAAAGAGAATCAGTCTGTTCACTAAAATTGTCAGACTACATGATTCATTGTGGAATACTGACCCCGAGGTATTTTCATAGTATTTGCTAGCGCTCTCGGGCGCTAACAACTACTTTAGTTTATATTTATCAAATCGCATGCTCAACTTCACGGTCGAGCATTCTTGGAAAACTTAAGTTGATGGACTGGATGATAACAACTTAGTTTTGACAGACAAAAATAGATCAGATCCGAATTTACACTGGCCTTTCCTGTCTAATATTTGAGATATATATTTCGTACCGAAGAGACAGGCAATACCAGCTTAGATCAGGATTCTGAAGTTTTCTTTTTAATTGATTGTCTAACATACACATATCAGAACAAGAAAAACCTTGGTCATAAAATGCCAAGATTCTTAACATCTACCTTTCCTTACAGTCACACCGCCTTCTTGGATAATTAAAGCGAGAAAACCAAAAAAAAAAAAAAAATAGTTTCAGAGTGTGTCAGAGGGACATGTCAATTTAGTTTTTTAACACCTGAAAATAGATACAGGGTGTTTCATAAAATATGTTACATTTTGAGATTTAATTATTTTTCTTACCTAACATATTTCTATTACAAACCTTATATCATTTTCAAACATCGAATCCTGCATTTTTGATCCATGTGAAAAAGTCAAGGAAATCATGGTCTTGCAATGATTGATTGTGCTATAAATGCTGATGTCATAATGTGAATATTTCTCGAAATGGACTTGAAATACACTCAGTGCTAAATTGTACAGCTGTTGTTTTTTTTTTTCAAATCATGTCGCCGTTATTCAAACAATTCATTCACAAGTTCATGAAATAAATTTTCAAAAAAAAAAGTTTTCTAGGATGCTTATGAGAAAGGCTATAACAAAGTAAAACGACAGGGACGGACAGTATGCGATAAATGACACAGTATTCCAGGAAGCCAAAAGACTTTAAGAAGTGGAGATTTTATTGGTGAAGTCGAGACTCTTAGTGTAGCAAACTTCTGAGAAAAGTGCCTGATATATATTTTCCAGAAATTTATTTTGGCAATATCAGCATTTCCAGCACATAATGAACTTTTAAATATGATTTGAAGTAATTGCTTGCTGCATGCGCCGTCATGTCCTCTGTAACCGTACAGGACCAGCTTTCATGGCGTTTTTTTTTCTCCTACTTCTGCTGCAACTCCAACTTTCGGTTATTCATCAGTAAGAGAGTTTTGCAAAGGGGAGATGATCTGTTTATGTGCTTTAATACTTATGATACATTCTAAATCAAATATTTTGCTAAAGAGTATCTAACTACAATTTTTTAAATTATTTTATTATAACTGCAAAGCTCGTATTCATATTGCATGTATGATTATGACAGAGTTTGTTTGCGTATTTGCGTAAAATATTTATGTTTATGGTAGGAACACGCAAAGTAGGTTCAAATGCTTAAAAAAAATCAGTGAAAATTAAAGTCTTATGTATTGAAATTAAGAACAGCATAGTTTAATTCTATAATTAATTTAGATAGGGTTATCAATAAACAAATTTTCCACTTTTCAAGCATTTGAATCACCATTGCTATGGTAACAAGGAACATATGACGAAAATAACCCATGCTTGAAAGGACATTCATCTATGCTCCCACGCACCCAAATATTGAAGCATTTTTTTTTAAATTCCACTTATTATATATACAATACTTAATGGATACTAACAAGACCTCTTGAGTTCCTTCAAAAAGACTAAAATAGAGATAAGATCAAATGAATTCGAAAAATTAAAGATAGTAAAGTTTAGAATAAACAAATAAATCTATGACAATTATTTCTTGCTAGACCAATTATCTTTTACTAATGAATTTATAATGAAACCATATTGTTAACATTCTTTGTGCAGCGGGCCTATTTTGGGCCTATTTTCAAATACTACGTTAACGAGGTCCGATCTACTTGATCTGCGCATACGTTTATACGCAGCGTCGTCTCAGGCACGTCACAATACCTTTGACTGCCGTCACAATTGAACACAATAACGTCATATTGCGCTAAAATGTTTCGCTGATCGTACTTACCTGGCCTGTTAGTTCTACAGACTATGCATTGAAAGCTGGCATTTCTTCTTTTTTTTTTAATATTTGAATTAATTAACAAATTTGGAACCTAATCAATTTTGAGGGATATTTTTTTGGTACAGATTCATTAATTCTATCTTGTTTTATTTCAATTTGTGAGTTTAAGAAAACAAACACTGCAACTAAAAGTAAACGATTTTAGTCTTTCTCTTTGAACATGTTGAAGTGTTTATACACACTGTTTTTATTGCGGACTTAAATATGCATGGACTATCTTCAGTTTTAAAAAATAAAATAAGTCCATAAATCATTTAAATTTAACCCCCGGAATATTTTATTTTTCTATATATAACATGATATTAGTAAAAATCGCAATTTTTTTTGCCTTTACCCCATCTCCCCCCTCTACCCCTTTTTTCCACGTAAAACAACGTTGCGTGTTGAGAGAAAAATTAAGCATGGCGAGAAAATTATTTCATATTGTAAGAATTATTTTTTATAAACTAATACAGTCGTTTGTTGGTGTTATGTAAACCTATAGCGACCTATAAAATACTTAGTTGAATAAATAAATCCAAATTTTGTTTTAGTATGTAATTGTGTATAAAAACACGAAAAATGGTCCATATCTTGACAGTACCCCCATTTCACTACAATAAAGGCAAGGTAACAAAATTTCATTTTAATTTTTCTAAGCATAAAACACACAAGTATATTTCCAAAAATTGAATTTTTTTATCATTCCGTTTTCGTTATTTTCAACTAGATCGGGCCTCGTTAAGTGCCACGGGCCTATTTTAGGCCAAATGTTAACTCATTATGTCACAAGTAAAAACTGATTATGACGTTACGCTTTCTGCTTTATTTAAGTCTTATTAATCATAAGGGTTAAAATTACAAATAATTTTTCATGATGACATGTTTTTACAGCAAAATAAAATTTTCAAAAAAAAACAGCGCATATTGCTTTAAATTGAAATTATTACTAGAAATATTCTTTTCGTTTATATAGGTTTCCAACATTCTCAAAAAGAGAATCAGTCTGTTCACTAAAATTGTCAGACTACATGATTCATTGTGGAATACTGACCCCGAGGTATTTTCATAGTATTTGCTAGCGCTCTCGGGCGCTAACAACTACTTTAGTTTATATTTATCAAATCGCATGCTCAACTTCACGGTCGAGCATTCTTGGAAAACTTAAGTTGATGGACTGGATGATAACAACTTAGTTTTGACAGACAAAAATAGATCAGATCCGAATTTACACTGGCCTTTCCTGTCTAATATTTGAGATATATATTTCGTACCGAAGAGACAGGCAATACCAGCTTAGATCAGGATTCTGAAGTTTTCTTTTTAATTGATTGTCTAACATACACATATCAGAACAAGAAAAACCTTGGTCATAAAATGCCAAGATTCTTAACATCTACCTTTCCTTACAGTCACACCGCCTTCTTGGATAATTAAAGCGAGAAAACCAAAAAAAAAAAAATAGTTTCAGAGTGTGTCAGAGGGACATGTCAATTTAGTTTTTTAACACCTGAAAATAGATACAGGGTGTTTCATAAAATATGTTACATTTTGAGATTTAATTATTTTTCTTACCTAACATATTTCTATTACAAACCTTATATCATTTTCAAACATCGAATCCTGCATTTTTGATCCATGTGAAAAAGTCAAGGAAATCATGGTCTTGCAATGATTGATTGTGCTATAAATGCTGATGTCATAATGTGAATATTTCTTGAAATGGACTTGAAATACACTCAGTGCTAAATTGTACAGCTGTTGTTTTTTTTTTTCAAATCATGTCGCCGTTATTCAAACAATTCATTCACAAGTTCATGAAATAAATTTTTTAAAAAAAAAGTTTTCTAGGATGCTTATGAGAAAGGCTATAACAAAGTAAAACGACAGGGACGGACAGTATGCGATAAATGACACAGTATTCCAGGAAGCCAAAAGACTTTAAGAAGTGGAGATTTTATTGGTGAAGTCGAGACTCTTAGTGTAGCAAACTTCTGAGAAAAGTGCCTGATATATATTTTCCAGAAATTTATTTTGGCAATATCAGCATTTCCAGCACATAATGAACTTTTAAATATGATTTGAAGTAATTGCTTGCTGCATGCGCCGTCATGTCCTCTGTAACCGTACAGGACCAGCTTTCATGGCGTTTTTTTTTTTCTCCTACTTCTGCTGCAACTCCAACTTTCGGTTATTCATCAGTAAGAGAGTTTTGCAAAGGGGAGATGATCTGTTTATGTGCTTTAATACTTATGATACATTCTAAATCAAATATTTTGCTAAAGAGTATCTAACTACAATTTTTTAAATTATTTTATTATAACTGCAAAGCTCGTATTCATATTGCATGTATGATTATGACAGAGTTTGTTTGCGTATTTGCGTAAAATATTTATGTTTATGGTAGGAACACGCAAAGTAGGTTCAAATGCTTAAAAAAAAATCAGTGAAAATTAAAGTCTTATGTATTGAAATTAAGAACAGCATAGTTTAATTCTATAATTAATTTAGATAGGGTTATCAATAAACAAATTTTCCACTTTTCAAGCATTTGAATCACCATTGCTATGGTAACAAGGAACATATGACGAAAATAACCCATGCTTGAAAGGACATTCATCTATGCTCCCATGCACCCAAATATTGAAGCATTTTTTTTTTAATTCCACTTATTATATATACAATACTTAATGGATACTAACAAGACCTCTTGAGTTCCTTCAAAAAGACTAAAATAGAGATAAGATCAAATGAATTCGAAAAATTAAAGATAGTAAAGTTTAGAATAAACAAATAAATCTATGACAATTATTTCTTGCTACACCAATTATCTTTTACTAATGAATTTATAATGAAACCATATTGTAAACATTCTTTGTGCCGCGGGCCTATTTTGGGCCTATTTTCAAATACTATGTTAAGTGCCACGGGCCTATTTTAGGCCAAATGTTAACTCATTACGTCACAAGTAAAAACTGATTATGACGTTACGTCATCATTCTGCCAATATGACCTCTTGTTGTTGAAAACAATAATTTAACTATTCTATAACAGAAAAATATATATATTTAAGGAAAGCAATGTTTAACAGGTATTTCATTAGTCTTTAGAAAATGCAAACAATATCTAATGCAAAATTAAACAATTTTACCAACATTTCCAATCCTTGTCTGAACGATAAAAGCAATCAAATTCCATTGGGGATAAATGTTTTTAATGTATTGAAAACGGGAATAATTCATCAGCACTTTTTTGATCGCGGAAATACGTGTAATGAAATATCATATTGTAATTCCTAGAAACATTTTTAAAATCTTTAATCGGCATGATATATATAATACAGTTTAACATAGTAACATTTTACTTTTTCATCGACTATGAAAAGTTCTTAGGTGCATAAGAATGTAAAAGAAAAAAACATTTTACACATTTCACATAATTTCAAAAATCCACAAATTAAGAGACAAGGAAATTTACAGATAAACCATCATATATATGCAGTTAGTACATGTTATCGCCAATTACCAGAAAAGAATTCTTATGTCCACTTAACAATAATGGTTCTTATTTGTACAAGAAACGACCGTGATATGAAACTCCTGTATGTTTATATGTTCCAATCCAATTGCATCCACTCTGTTTATTCAAATGAGCAGGGCAGGTTTAATTTCTTTGCAGCACGAATCATCTATTTTAATTGTCCGGGGAGGGGGGGGGGGGTTACGGTAATGTACATGTACATGTATACGGTGAAACCTGTCTTATCCGACATGCACTGGAACATAATTTTTTTTTTGTCGGAATAGACAGGGTGTCGGATTGCAGAGTGTAAAAAAAAATAAATAGGACAGAAAGATCTTAAAATAGGAATCGAATTTACTGTTTGGCGGATTGCACGGGAGTTTGATTAGACAGTTTTCACTGAACGTTTTTCAGCGGTAATGAAAATTTCTAAAATGTAGCGGTAATGATACGCACCCGTTAGATTTTTTTCTCGCTATTTCTAATTCACGTAAAATTACGGGAGTTATTTCAAGCAGACTGCAGTGTCAAGTACCCCATCACCAGCCAAAAACCCTTAATTAAGATTCTTATTTCCTCCAAACGTTTTACGTGCCTCTGACCGGTAGAAATATATTTATTTTCTAACAGCCATGCGAGCGGTTTCAAATGAATTAGATGTATCATTTAACGTTTTCCCTTGTTTAAACATTCCTCACCTCTCCGATGTAGTACTACATGTTTTTATAAAAAAGATCAGAAACTGTAGAAACCTAGTCCGTTATTATCTACCCTGTCATTGTCATCTCTCACGAGAGATGACACATTAAGTTTGATTTCCGGATGTGAAGTCCCAATGTAGGCTGCCATTAATCAACCGGTAATCCTCGGCTGACACCGCTGCGCTCCATAGTGCAAGGTACTTGCCAACTGAGGAGCACCGAGTGGTCAATGCTTGACGATGATGCGATTTTCTAATTAAAGACTAGGGATGTAATCGATGAGCGATTTGTCTATTATCGATTTAGAAAACAAGCTGCACGGAAATATTAGAGTCAGACACACAATATCGCCTGGGTGGTGGTGGTTCTTCAAAATATATGTCTTTATAAAAGCTATTGCGTATTTCGATAGAAAAGTCTAACAAGGTCAGAGTGTGCATGTGAATCAAAACTCGCTAAATATCAGGTAAGGCGTGGAT
This sequence comes from Saccostrea cuccullata, assembly GCF_032062105.1. Lineage (NCBI taxonomy): Eukaryota > Metazoa > Mollusca > Bivalvia > Ostreida > Ostreidae > Saccostrea > Saccostrea cuccullata. The sequence continues at coordinate 57,202 of NW_026936519.1, forward strand.
CCAATTATTAACGAGTAAAAATATCAAGATTAAAACATTTACTGTAGTACGCGCATACACTGATATGAAATGATGGCAAAAACCTTTTTCTATTTGATACATTATCTCCTGCCATTTTTGAATAATACAAATCTTCTTCAGCGAATGTATACTATGAGGATGGAATTGTTAGAGATTCAAAACACTTATAACTACAGGTTTTAGAAAAAAACCCACAAAGAATCATTGCGAGTATTTCCTTGCATTCATACACTTTTCTTTTTAAGAATCACTTCTCCTACATTTTTAAATAAAGCCAAAATCTTAACACATTCCTCCTTTACATGGGCGGATACATGCACTGGATTTGTGATTAGGGTGTATAACTTATTCAGACAGGGGCCTGAGGGCCGCCTCAAGGCCCCCATGCATTGGGTTCAGGGCGAAGCCCTGTTGGGGACCCAAGGGTCGAAGTCCTCGGAAACTCTTGAGTTTTCGTGTATTTCAAGAGTAAAACCAGACACAATTAATGTAGTGTTACATTAAAAGTTTAAAACCAAAGTTTGCATCGATTAGTTATGTACACTCCAAAGTACGGCATTATTAATACTAGTCAGTAATCATATATTATACTTTCAATAGTGGGGGCCCAATGGACGAAGCCTCCAAAAGGTCCTGTTTTTTTTTAGATTTTGAAAGTAAGACTAGGCACACTAATAGTGGTATTGGTTAGTTATTTACCAAAGTACGGCATTATTAATACTATATAATCAAATCATACTTTAATTGTTTTAGGGGGGGGGCTCAATAATTTTGTATCCCCATGGGCACAATGGTCATGCTATCTAAAAGGATGCGATTAAGGAAAATCGTCGAAATACTTTTTGACTTCTTGACTGCTGTCATAAACTTAGTGAGGTAAAAAAAAGAACACTGAGGTTTTACCTATTTGTAAATAAAAAACTTTATTTGCGTAAATAAAAACATATTTCTCAATGTTAATTCAAAATATAGCTTCAATTTAGTGAATTTATCTATCATAGATATTCGATTTTTTATCAAATCACGTCAAACACCTGTGCCAACTTTTTTATATAAAAATAACCCGACAGTTCTTGTCATTGTTAGCATTTTACAGGGATCGAGTGTTTAGTTTGTTTAAGATGCACACATCACTGGACAAGGCCTGATAATTCTGTTTAGTTGGTTTTGCTTTCTCACATTTATTTCTACAGTATATTATGAATTTTCTGGATCATGGTTTTCATATTTTTCCTTCATGGACAACAAAATATGTTCTTTTTTAAAATATTATGATAAAGTTTACTTTGCGAAAGTGCAAGGATATGTGTCAATTAATTGTGTCTTAAACTTTGTAGTTTTAATAACTTTCATATAAAAAAAAGTTTCTGAACATGATTTAATATATTTCTGTAAAACCGTGTTTTAAATGCTTTAGCAACATATGAATCATGTGATTATCTATAATTTGTTTGAAATTTTTAAATCTGCGCCCGAGCCCTTTATACCTTTAACTGCTGTACCCATTCATTGCAAGCCTCCTCCCTTATTCACAATTTTTGTTATCTTATTCTATGTCTTCCCCAAATAAATGTGTTTTTCAAAAAAAGTTCTTAAGCTTGTAATAGTTGCGAAAATAAAGTTACAATCCACTGTTTATTCTGTGACATTAACGAAGCCAAAGAAATGACATTTAAGGCTTTCTGGAAACCCAAACTTCCTTTTGTTATAGGATTGCCAAAATATTTGGCACGACTGTGTTCTCTGTTTGAAAAAAAGGTATTTGAAGTTTGAATATGTACATATTGTAAAGCTTTATGTCGACGCGGAACATTTAGTTATTAGTTTACAAAGGCTTCTTGGTTTTTAAGGGTCTGGCCTTGAAGGTTTTTATACACAATGCACAGACACCTGTTGTGTGATATAATTTTAAAGTTCTTCCAAAACATTATTATACTATGGGTCAAAAATTATAACAGAAATAAATGCCTGTGAGACAATATTTTCTCTGTAGAAAAATGAAGTTTATTTTTAAACATCTTGATTGTAGCAAACAATCCTCGGATTGCATCCAGTTTTCCGGATAAAGGTTGAAAAGACGAATAAATCTTCCGTTTGGAAGTAATGCACGTCATAGTCGGTGTAATTTTAGAAAAAAGATTAAAAACATTAAACGTACTAAAAGATCAACATTTGAACAATCATCATTATAAATTTAAAACAATACAAGAGGATCAGGAAAAAGTGATTGTGCAAAGGCCCGTTTAAGGCTGCTTTTTACCCAGTACTTTTTTACTGGGTTTAGTTTCTTTTGATAGTAAATGTTTAATTAGTTCCCCCTCCCCCATTTTTATTGCTGTAAGTTGAAGCACTGGCAAGTATTTGTATTTTTTTAATTTTGGAAAAGCTTAATAAAAAGTTAGACCACCCCTTTTGTGTTCGGAACATCGAACCAATTTAGGTTTATTCGAGCATTTGCTAATATGCAAAATCTACGATTTAAAAATGTATTAAATGTAGGAGTAAATATATGAACCTTTTTCAAGTCCGACAAAATTTCAATGATAAATCACAAAAACCTGCAAGACTAGTATACTTAATTATGCATATGTTTTAATTACACTGCATTCGTATATTTTTTAACCTTATTTTTTTTTTGTTAATTACATGCATTATATATATATGACCCACAGGTACTTGGCCTTACATATAAAATCATATTTCTTATTTTAAAAAAAATAAGAAACAGAAACCCCATCTTTATCTACATTGCTAAAAAAATAGTTTTTAGCATATATTTTGTATGTTATGTAAATGTTTTTTTTCTAAGGATCGTGCTGATGTAGAATTAGTTCTTTATTGTATCGATTTTCATCATTTTCTGTAAAAAGTGAATATGTGATTGAGCTTTCATTTTCTCAACAATTTCTCAAGAGTACCTATACAGTTTTAGTTACCTTATTTACTCGATTCAAACTCCATTTCTTGTCAAGCTTAAAACTATTAAACAAGTAAAGAATATTCTTTTTTTTGTTTTAAAGCAAAAAACTACAGGTATTTTTAAGATATAGTGTATTATTGGCGACTCTCTATCACGTTCTTTATAGTCCTGATAAAGTTTTCGTCGATTATCTTGTTCCCGTCCTCCCGTATATCCTTTTTACAGAGGTCTAACGGTCTAAAAATTCAGTTTGCTATTTTGACGAATACCCTAGTATACTAGATGTTTTATTATGCATATTTTGGATCTGTGTTGGCGATATGTCGAGCATTACACATAATTTAACAAAAGTGTGGTGTGCCGTCAATTCAGGAGACGTCTTTTTCACCGTCGTTTTTACGGGAATCGCATTAGAGAAAAATCACTATATATCTGTTACTACTTCTAATATCACGTCAGAAATCTAAATACATAATAAAAAATAATTTAAAGATACATTTAAGGAAATTGTCGAAAAATATTGCGAATTAGAGAAAATTAATGAAAATATATACTAGTACTGGTATTTGGTTTTAAAATTTGCACGTTTTTAAGTGTAATTTGTTCGCCCTCCGGAATATACTCACACGTTCCACACCGGGGGTCATCATACTTTTTGAAGACACTCTAGATCTGGTTGCTGGAGGAAAATTTTGCTTATCTTTCTCAGGGGCCCGTTTCATCAAAGGCCGTACGCCCAGCCGTAGCGCTACGCCGGCGTAAAGTTGGGACTAGCACGAAGATTTGCATTTCATTAAAGAGTGTATCGTTACGCTTGACTTTCAGGCCAAAATTTTACGTCTACACATGGGTAGGCGTAAGTTAGGTAAAATAAAGCCTTTTTATTAATTTTAAACAATTTAGCGAGTTCTAAAGAAAGAGTACGGTTCTTAGAAGAATTTGAAATATAAACAATTCATTATTTAATTATACATATTATGAAGAGTGGGGGGTGGGGTGGGGGTAGGGTTGTAACAACTGCTTGGGGACGTAGTTGATTGGAGTAGTAACAAACTTGATATTTTAATAAATTTCTGCTGAGAAGAAAAACTTGTCTTATTAGAGATTTCTTCGATCACCATTTCTTACGTTTTGACAATGCATTCATATACATTTGATTGTGATATTTTATGTATAAAGTATTGTAAATCAATATACATATACAAGTATATTTCCACACCCCGCTTGAAAAAATGGAGGGTACATGTATATAGTATATAGAAATCGGGATGTCTGACCGTCCGTCAGTTACGCTTTATGGGTACTCATCTCTATCCACAACTCCTCTCTTACCACTGTTTGAAATTTGATGAAACTTTCACAGAATCTTTATTACAAATTGCCATTGTGCTTTATTGTACTTTTTGATCCAACACATGTTTAAGGTTTCACACAGCAAAACATGGACACTGCCACTATATTCACATGGGAGGCAGGGGGGATCTTTTATTTAACTCATTGCTTACTGTACCTCTAGTTATATTTTCTGTTTCATTCACCAAACAGAGACCCATTAAAATTATCTTTTTTGAAAAAAAAATATTTTCCCCAAAACATAGGTTGTACAAAAATTAAAAAAACAAAACAAAACAAAAAACCAAATCGGTTTCAAAAGCACAGTAATCCTCTTTCTTGTAATTTTCTACATTTAAGAAAAATATTTCAAAAAAATAACACATCGCAAAACCAAATAGTTTTTTGTCATGTTTGAAGAGTCCATTTCTTATTTAATTCTCGTCCACATGCGTGGATCTAGAGGGGGGTCTGAGAGGGTTCAGAACCTCCGAATTTGCAGATTAATTAACAATTAATGTACAGAGAACTCAGTTAAGGACGAAAGTAATTATTTTTCCACGTATCTGGAACAAGTGAACTTCCCGCCGAATCTAAGATGGAACCCAGGGAAAGGGGTGGGGTCTCATAAACAATAAGAGATTTTTGAAATGGGGAACTATATTATTGCTTTTATGACATCGATGTAAGACGGTCATAATTACACAGTTAAGTTCAAGAATATATAATTCCTATCTTTTTTCTATTAAAGACAAACACTGATCTGATGCAGTAGACATCTTTAGTTTTCATGATTTTGTCTAAAAGAGTAAACCTTACATAGTCGAAGATAATCTGAGGACATATAAAGCACACATTAGATGAAATAATGTACATGTTTTTTTTTATTTCCTGCATAACTTACCTTTTTAATGAAAACAAAATATAGAGTAGCTGTAACTTAATTTTAAAGACAGAGACCACACAAATATAGAATTTTTGTAAGAATATCTTTGTAGTCATTTTTCCGAATCTCTCTCTCTCTCTCTCTTACCCGACATAACCGACTTGTGAGGAATTGGGCGCATGGAATACATTGTGGGGAAAGTGCTTCCGTATGACAATTTTAATAAAATAATAGGCAATTTTTATGGAAAATAACTTTATTACTATAGACTCTCCTTTATAATCCTAAAAATTACGTATCTGTCGTCTCAGTATGTAATCAAAAATTATGGGGAATGTTTTTTATCACTCATTCTTATGGGGAACGTCATCAGAACTCCTCTGGCTTTACTGTTGGATTTAACAATTATATCATTCTTGATGTTTTTGAACATTTTTCTCCTAATCCTCTACTTATTCGTGGATACAGTTTTACATAGACATGTGGTATTTTGATGTATAGTCTGTTTAAAATCGCTGAATAAATTTTTAACACTGAATAAATGACGTCACAATATTTACGAAACTCGTTACATTGAACATCGAGCCCGATTCCAATGTTGTCCACAAACATGCAACGGTTTCTATATCGAATCTAGGAACGGACTGGAAATTGATTAAGTTCATTTATATTTATGTAATAAAAGTAAAATAAAAGGGGAATATATCAAGGATGACAGATAAACGCTGTTGAGTTTTTCTGCATTATTTCCAACTATAACGAGACCTTTATCATGTTTATATTCTAGGATACAATGACATTTTTCAGCGGGATAGGAAGTGTGCATTAAGTTTCGTTTATTATTTAATTAAAACAATTTAAAGGTAACAAGTCATCATAGATAGTGAATTAAAACCCATTTACTCCTCCCTTCCCATTTTTTCCCGATCCAACATTTCCACAATTTAAATAAAATAGTTCTTGTCTTTAGTTGAATCGTTTCTCTCTTTTAAAAAATGGTACTCTAGTTCATTTCTCCTTTAAAAAACATATTTGTAAGATAATAAACGAAGTCCTCAATTGATCGATGAATTAGAGAGATCAATAAATCGTTTAATTCAAAATTATTTGTTAGCAGCATTTGTTGAGTTCAGTATATCAATTCATTTTCCAGCTTAAAAATTGTTTCATAAATTTTCAAAGTCAGAAGTTATATTTTTTCATTCAGTAAATCAGTCTGACATTGTCCCCACGTTACGCAGTTGGGCGTGTTCGTTTGTGGGTGAATGGGCGTCGGAAGCAAATTGAAAGTGGGATGGCTAATCGAAAGTGGGGGATGGGGCTAAACCAACGAATAAAAGTAAACTAAAAAAATAATAAACCCCATGCGATTTTCAATGCTTATTTTATGTCAAACTTTGAAAAAAGTGGGGGGGGGGGGGGTCTGAGCCCCCCTAGCCCCCACCCCGGTTCTGTCGCATATGGGTGAGTGACGTAATTTGCATCGTGGGATCATTATCGAATACAGTTCTCTTTGCGAGGGGATACTCTTCCTTGTGGTGGCCTTGTCTTTTGGTTTAAAGCGCAAGGACAACGACATCATTTATTTCGTTCTGTGTATATAAGTGTGTTTTTTTTTTAAATTTTATAATACTTACCATGTGCATTGTACACAACAAGACCTTCCAAAATACAAAATAAGGCTTTACCTCAACCTGATTCTTAGAGTTTCAACCAGAGACACCTAAGTGCATGTATGGAGCCCCATTATTAATGGGAAAACAGTAAGATTACTTTTAATTTTCAAAAACATAGGATTTTCCCGTCAATTATGTCAAAATATTATTCTATAAAAAAAAAAATTTTTTTCTTACGTACCGAGACGGACCAAATACAGTAAACCGTATATAGAGAAATACACAGCTCGCAAGATAAGAAACACAATTTACAAACAAAAAAAGAGACAAATTAGTATTATTTTGAATAATACATTTGCAAGCACTATGTCAGAAAGATGTTTCCCTACTAGTATCTCTAACCTTCACTGCATCCTTTTCATTGAAGATAGGAACCAAATACTAGTAACAGGCGGGGGGGGGGGGCATTCCCTGCCCTCACGTGGAATCTTTCAATGTTAGTTTGATAGTTGATAGGATGAAGGCCTTACTGTAGTGATCAGTACTATATTTGATTTGCATATGCATTGTGTGACACTTTTGTCCAGTGGAGTGATGGTATATACCTTATGCCTACATGTATCTTTATTTTGTGGCGAGGTCAAATACGAAAAGGATCTCATGACCTTTAAAGATCAACAACCAGTCTCTTAATAGTGGCCCTAAAGTCATTTTTGTGAAGCCAGTTACAATATGAGCGGCGTCGATATTGTAATGTTAGATTTTATTGACACTTATGGTACTTATTCACTAAATAAATTAAATTAACGCCTCTGTATTTAAATAGAAAAAAAATGCATGAACAGTTAAGCTTCGTTATCTCGAAGCTGATGGGACCATAGATCGGCTTCGAGCCGTCCGGGGGTTCGACATATTCAGGGTTATAATTCAAATGGACTTCAAATAAACAGGAAGAAATTTAACATGTCAAAATCCTCCTTGTTTGAAATTTCATTATGTATTCGACCTCTTTATATTCCATTTATCCATAGATTATTTTTAACAACGTATACTCTTTATAATTCTCAACATTCTAGTATAAACTTTGTTATTATAAATAAAAGTATTATCCTTCTATTGACCGATTAAATCACGTGTATATACAATGTATTTAACCGGATATCATCTATGCATTTAAGGATCACTGTCTTAGTTAGTATAGTATGCCAGGGCATTAACGACTGTGGGGAACGTGGGATAATCTGCATGACGGACGAAGTATGTTTCCCACTATTGTTGATGTCCCAGGCATGCTATATTAACTAGACAGTGATTCCTTATAATTTCATTGCATTGTGAAATAAAACTGTAGATTTAGATTTTTAAAAAGTGGACATAGATTTGAATTACACAAGGACCCCCATGCCAATTTCAATAGTCCTTTGCCACTGAATTAGAAATGTGAATATTTAAATTTAAACCAGTCCAGGATAATGAAAATGTAATTTTATCAGATTGATACATGTAAAATTGGTTTAAACAAAATTATTTTAGCATAATAAAATCAAACGCAAGAAATCTGATCACCTTTGTCTAGCTTATAGATAACGACAATAGGTTGTGAATCGGGTCCTTCGTTGGATAGCTTTCCAGGTACCACGATGGTGTGGTTTGTAGTATCTGACTGGCTTTACTATTATAATCAACATTCATTTGTTCTCTCAAAAACCAAATGTATGGTACAAGAGGTACATATACTAATCTCAGCGAGATGGGTAGATTACATATACTAGTATACATATTTACAATAATTATGAGCGAGAAGAAATTACAGGAGGACAGACAATGTCAAAAAATTGGAGATATATACACTTAACAAAACTTCTAAGTGTTCACTTTTATAAATGTATTTATGTATAATATTTTCAAATTATTACAACAAATGAGTCCTCTCAACAATTATAGAAAGAGAAATAAATATAACCGATGAAAACCAATGATCCATGACGAATCTTAAAAACAATAAATCCTTACTTTGTGGCACGTGTTTTGTATAATTAGTAATTTTTTGTGAACATTATCACAGTTTAAAAACTGTTTTCACTAAAAAACACAAAGCATTGGCAAAATTACAATTGAGAAAGAAGGGAGAGCCGTTAGAATGTTGATATCTGGACCATCCATGCACTACGTTTTACTTACTTTTATTTCAGTGTTAAGTTGTCCTTGATATTACTTTTAAAAATTAACAATCCGTATCAAATCCCATTTAAACAACATTTTTTGATAGGCTGTCCGTCTTTTTCATCGCCAATTTATCACAATTTGAAAGTTTTTTACCAAACCTTAAGTGACTTTGTTCTTCGTCTGAGGCCAAAATTTTGCGTCACACCAGATTTAAACACAGTTAAATTGTCCTGAAACAATGTTAGAAATACGAAAACAAAAGAATTCAATAGTATGAAAATGATATCGTATGAAAAAGAAATCGGTGCTTGTTACAGTCTAATATCAGTACTCTGAATCATCCTTAAAGCGGTGTCCTCGTGATAAACGTTCAAGGATACTGACCAAAAGACCTCTGTGTGATGATGCATCATCAGATCTCCAGATCTGAATCCCATTTAACACATTTTTGATTTTATAAGAAATTTTAAGCCCACCCCCCTTCTACTCAATTTCAACGGTTTGGAAAAATCTAGGCAGTAGGTTTGGCAGCAGATGGGTCATTCTCATATTCAGGGGTACATTGTATCCAACAGTAAAGTATGTCTTGCAGTAAAAGAGCGAATGGTGGTCTTACTCCAAAGAAATATCTTTGTGTGAGTTTTCATTTTGAAGGTACATCATTTCCCTGACACTTAGCTAAAAATTCTGACGAGATACTAACATGAAACTTACGCAAAATCGAACTGAAATATGCATTATTAAGCATGAATTTACGAAATTCTTAATAATTGTTTGCATTTTTCTTTAAAACTTAAAAAATGTTTGGTGAACACTTAAAAGCTTGGTTCAGTGTATACACAATTTTCGTAAGAATGCTGGATCAGTACTTGTCATCAAATAGCAGAATCTTATAACATTTGGATGTACATACAGTGTTTCTGCAACAACAAAATCTTTTCGAATACTACATAATGCATTATATTCCAGTAAATATTGAAATCCGTCTCCTATCTGATTATTATTACACAAATTGCACACTCTTTCATTTCTTTCAACATTATTTCATCTACCCATCTCTATTGGAAGATGATGATTACTTGTTCTTAATTTTGAACTGATAGTTCTAAATTTTCTTGGTAAAATAGTTGAGTATTTTTCACATTCAAACTTTGTTTAAAAAAATTTATGTGTAATACCTTTACTGAAATTATTCAAATCATTATATAATTTCTGTAAAATCCGGTCTTTGAGCTTTTGAGCTACAAGGTTCGGGTGCGCGTATCATTACCACTACATTTAAGAAATTTTCATTACCGCTTCATAGACATTACTGAAACAAAAACGTTGTATTGCCGCTACATATAGAATTACACATTACCGCTACATTGTCTCTTTCGCTAACCTGCCACTTATGAGTGTACAGATTGATTTATTTGAGTATAACATATACAAGCATAACATTGGCGGATCCAGAGGGGCGGGGGTTGGAACCGCGGCCCCTTTATTTTTTGCCAAGTGGAGAGAGAGAAAGAAAGAGGGGAGATAAACACGGTTTTCGATAATAGATATTTGTACGTCTAACTTATGTATTGAATATTAATAGACAGATTCTCACACATTTAATTTCCTCCATTCACTTCACTATTACTTCTTTATGAGAAAATGGTAGAAAATAGTCTACTTATTTTTATATATTTTATATATGATATGTAACATGCGAGGTTTTATTTGATATTAGATTCCCGCAATCTGTGGCTGTATTGGCTATATATGTACCGTTTTTTGATCAAATATGTTTTGAAGGAACTAACTTGTAACTCTTTGTTTTAAACCCCAGAATGAAAACTTGCAATTGCATAATGCAGAAGCTGACGTAAATGTATTGACGAATTTATTGAAAAGGGTATCGGACGTTCATGAAAAACTGATGGCGAACTTATTTTCAACCGATAGTGTTCTAGTAAATAATCAAAAACTGATAAACAAGAAAATGTATTTCGAAAGTTTTAGTCGCTTGATAGACCAAAATGTACTTTCAAAAATACAAAGCAGCAATCTAGCCGCGCAGGGAATTAGTGAGATGCACATGTCCTTGGCCAGCAAACGGGCAGGAAAAGACGGAATAAGGAATATATTGAGAGGGAAAATTACGAAACTCGAGTCTGTTGTTGAGAAACTTTCCGTATTCTATGGGTCAAATACATGTCATACATAAAGAATTCAATACCTAAGTCTTTCATACATGTTTATGCGAACATTGGTTCTATGAAAACGACCTCGTATGTCATAAGGGTCAAGTTAACCTGATACTCTTGTTTTGCCGTGATTGAAAATTATACTTTTATATTTTCATGTTTAAGAAAGATCACCATTACTATACATTCTAAAGCAATTACAGTGAATACTAGTATTATATCAAGAGCTCTTATCACATAGAAAAGAACCAGGTTTAATCCAATGTTATGATTGAAAGAATATGTACATGTACGAGAATAGAATGATTTCACACTTTCTGTAGTTTTGTGGATGTCTGTAGTTTTATTCATGTAAAAAGAAAATATGTGCCGTCCTCTAAATATTTCGTCTGGAAAAATAGCTTTCACAGTTCAAAATTAAATTTTATATGATGATATAATCAAACAGAAAGATAAAACGGTGTTCAATTTTTGACGTTGTATTTATGACGTTGCCGGCATTTTAAACGTCAAATGCGGAAATTCGGCGTTTTTTAACTGATAATTTAAAAAGTTTAAAATTAAATAGCAAAAAATCTAGCGAGAAGACATATCAATTTTTTTACATATATAACTTGGAAATCACTTTTTCTCTACTCTCAGAAATTTTTTATAGATTCGTCTAGATCGTTTGAAAGTTGCATTCAATTTCTTAAAAAAACTCCGTCTGTAAAATGACAAGAAAAATACTCATTTTCCTATATATTTAATTAGAAAAACGGTTAATTAGTACTTCAAACAATACAAAGTTTGAAGTGGTATAGCATAAAAACGGCTTAGGCAAAATTGCTGAAATTTTCGTACAATGAAATATAAATTATAAATAACGATTTGACAAATTTTCAGGGTATGTTTTCTCGTGAGATTTTTTATGGGGTAAACCCGCGACCTACCTTAAGGCTTCAGTATATAGTTTTTGAAATGTGTTTTTTTTATTCAGACTGGGGGTACAGTATCTTTTCAAAGAAAAAGGGGACGTAAACAAAGTTATCATTTACCACAACGTTAGATCTTTCCATACGTGTGTGTGTTTGAATACATGTATTTGCTTGAGAGTAAGGAAGGGTGTGTGTGTGTGGGGGGGGGTGTAATTTTAATATATATTTTATTTAATAAAGCACTTCAAATTTTTCAAATCAAGCACTGTCCATGGATAAAACACTCAGTCTTCACACTGTCTTTACACAATCAGTAAAACCCCAGTAGCATTTCCAACAATCAACAGCCGACGAGTTTTGAAGCAAAAATGAGATTCTTCGGGTGACAGTCGTCAGCTCATCGGCCGTTATCTTGGCCGATTTTGACTTCTTTTTTTGTCGGCCAACCAATTTTGTGTCCATCGATCGGTCCAAGTTATAATTTTTCTGCGTCGGTGGCCAATTTCTTCAATTGAAGTTATCCGTCGACCAACCTTCGATCATCGTCCGACCATCGGCAGTCAGTTTATTAAGTCGGTCGTCCGTCGTTCGACAATAAGAGTGTTCAAAATTTCGCACGACTGTGAAATCAAACTGTAGCTCAGAGCTCGATGATAGGGCGACGATTGGTCGACTTGTGAATATTTAACCTATTAAGGATACATAACATGAACAAAATTTTGATGCATGGATTGATATATTTTTGAACGAAAATAACATAAACAAGTTGTGTCCTTTAAAAAAAACTACAATACGTGGACCAAATGCATGTGTTTCTAAACGAAATTCAATTCAAGACAATTTCTAGGTTAAGTGAATATTAATGTAGGTTCGTTCACTTTTTTATAATGATCTGTCTACTTTGACTGATCAAAAGTACTTACATATAGCAAAATTGTTAAATGTTATCTCCGATTGGCCTAAAAAGTTTTGTCATTTTAAAAAATTGGGCTATTTTAACCCATAACGGCTGGGACTTTACATCTAATCTGGATTTATTCAGAAGAAATCTATAATTGGAAAAATATATCTGATGATACACGTGAAGCACAGCTCTGTAGTACGCAGATTTTTTTCAGAGCCCCCCCCCCCGCCCTCCTCCACATGGAAAACCGTTGCTACAAGCCTGTATCAAGCTGTATTTGGATTGCTGTATAAATAATTATTTTTGCAAGGCTAGATGCACAAAACAAATGCCGAAGAAGACTACTTGTAATTCTATCTTTTCTAAACCTAGAACTATTCGTTGAATGAAGTTCTTAATTCAAGGTGTTATTCTATATATTCTTATAGCCGACAAGACCAGAAGAAACTAGAGGCACTGTGAGCATGAGCTCACCAAAGGATACCCCGCCTCCCATATGGTTATAATGGCAAAGGTCATGTTTTTTAGGTGGCCGGAAAACCCAAAATGTGTGTCAGATCAAAAAGCAAAAATAGGAGATGTACAATGGCAATGTGTAATAAAGATTCTGTGAAAGTTTCATAAAATTTCACTCAGCAGTATAAGAGGAAATGCGGATAAATGATGGGTACCCCAAAGCGTAACAGACACTCACAGACGGACGGACATACCGATCACTGTTTACCCTCCCACTTTTCAAGCGGGGGTATAATTGGTGTCCCGAACATCGGCTTAAATGTGACCTAGGCATAAAGCTTTGACTGTCATTTGCCAAACCTACTGCTGTATTGTAATTTCCCCTATTTCATGTAAACTGTAAAACGTGCCGAATTTTTTGTGAAAGTTTTGTGATTGGAACTCGTACTCCACACCATGCTATAAGAAGTAGCGGTAATGATCGGTTGAAATTTTGAAAAAAATTATAGCGATAATGAGTTGAAATTTTTGGCGATGTAGCGGTAATGTTGAGCTCCCCAAGGTTCAATGTGTCGACTTTAATTACACAGCTGATTCCACAGACAACTAATGTCATTTTTGTAAATGAGAAATAGCAGATGACCAAGAATAAGTCTTTGGGGTACACGAGCTTTAAAGGTACTAAGACACAAAATTGAAGTTACATGTCTAGAGAATTTTCTCAAATTTTCTGTATATTATCACGACATATGTATTCAATTGCAATTTAGCTTTTCACATGAAAATACAGTAAAAATCTTATATCATCTCAGAATTATTGAAACTTGTGGACCGGTTTGATTGACATACATGTATCCTCCCTTACTCACATTTTTTTAAATTTCATTCTTAATAATTATGAAAAGTGGCAATTTTGTTGTGTATTAATGTGTATTAATGAAAAATATCAAACTATTATCCAGAAAATTCAGAGTAGATATGCTCGAAAGCAAAATTCCCTCAAAGTACATTGTCAGTCCTTGTTCATTGGTGTGTACCGACTTTACCAACTGAACACACCCTGTGAGTCGTAAACTTTAACGATAACAGAGCTCGTTCAAGGATGATTCAATCTACTATGAATCTTAGATCTAGATCTGTCTTGACCCCCCCCCTCTTTTTTATTTGTCTGATCTGCTTCTAACATGCATTAAAGTATAAATATTGCGGTCATACGAGATTGATCGCCGGTTGCAAGCTAGCTCAGTTGGTAGTGGACTTGTCTAGAATATTTCGAGGATCCGGATTCAAATACTATATCGCAATCTTCTCCGCCATATTTTTTTTTCCTTACTCGTTACATATAACTTAATTATGTCAAACAAAAGACAGTTCAATGGAGTGGAAAGAAATTGTGTTTCAACATCGATCTAGTCTCT
>NW_026936520.1:0-7195 GCF_032062105.1 Saccostrea cuccullata
AAAACATATGCAATGTTACAGAAATACGTTTGTGTTCTCAGCTGTTAAACATAATAACCAAAAACCATGTCATTCCACATTACCAAGGTGTAATACTATGCCTACACCATGTACACTGTTTGTAGGTCTCAAAAGTATGTTATCCGGTGACAGGTAATTTGGTATCGGGATGTTTGATCCATTCATAACACAGTTAGAGTCAGTTATTATCCATAAGAATAAAATACAAAAATCATTTCAATATTTTTAAAGACATCCTTCAATTAAATAATATGTACGGTAAAATATAAAACCAGATTACCTTTAGAAACAATTTCCTATCGGGTTCGGGATTACTGAACCGGAAATGGGAAAATTCCTAAAAGAAATGGTAGATACTTGACGGTTGTTTCTGTTGTTTACTAAGTTTTTGTTTTGTTTAAAATACAGAATAATTTAAAATATATCTCACAGTAACGATATTCTTTGATTTTACAAGGTTTAACAGCGCACACAATGTTTACTATCAAGAAATCCATTGTTGATACGACGAGATACAGTTTATGGTGAAGAAAGCGTCAAATCTCCATGGAAATTACATCAACTGAGAAATGGTAAAGTTATTTTTAATTTTTCTGGATTGCATACAGATGATATATAAATTATATAGATACTTTAAAATGTGTTCACTGTTTCTTTAAACACAAATTATGTATTTCTTTCCCAGATACCAAATGGACACGATTAATCATTAATCTGTTAAAAAATAATATATATAGGCCTTAAAAGGGGAAATTTGGTGAATTAAAAAAAATTATGATTTTTTGTATAGTAATTACCTTGTCAACAGTCACATTTTAATTTTAAGTCTTTGCTAAGTCTATATTTTAAAAAAATTCAATGAAATTCTTACTGATTTCAAAACTGATTCTTGCAAAAAGTATATATGATAAAGGAATGGTCAAACAGTTTTTCTTTGCATTTTAAACAGATAATATATTTTAAGATGCATCAGAGGCCTTAAGAAAGTCATTCAGTAAAAGATCATGGACAAGAACAAAAGTCGATCATCTTACAGCAATGGGATTCGTACAGATCACGATGACCTGGCGGTATGTTCTTTACTAGTTCAGTTGTATATTAGATTTACAAAAATGTACACATGTTGAAAATTTGGTATCTCAAATTTACCATTTAAAATATCATCAGAAGAAAATGACACTGGTAAATTTTTAATGATTTATTTTATGGTTTAGAGTTAGGAATACATGTATAATAAATTTGCAAGCAGATTTACACCAGATCAGATATGTTTCGAAATTTTCAACAGTTGAAAATATCAGTTATTTATCTGTTATATCAGTTACTTCAATCAGTTCTTGGTAGGTTAAGTTGTTATAAGCAAGAAGAATTGGACCCCATGAAAATGAATGATTTTACAGTTATTTAGGTGAATCAATTTAAATTGCAAAAATCTGTTTTATTTCTTGTTTGCCAGGAACTGGATTTACATCTTGATCTGGAGGCACTGGCAGACATGACAGAATCTGATTCAGATTCCTCGGAGGATGAGTTTTCTGAGGAGGAGTGGCCAAGTGCAAATGAGGAAGAGGAAGAGCTTCTAAAACTGACACATGATCTACAAGCATCCAATGAAAAAAGACCAATAGCAGTGTCACAACCAAAACCTCCACCTCCCCAGCAAAATTTATCTGGAAACAATGGTGCATTGTTACCATATGGTATGTAATTGATATCAAAGTTTTTATGACTAAAATTATTTCAGTTTTTGAAAGCAATATCTTGCTCAAGTGCATTGGCTATGCCTCAGACAACTTTGCATGAAATGAAGTACATTTGTTGATACTTGACTGTAAAGAAACACACAAAATGGTCATGCTTTATTCAGTTAAAAAAGATGAAAAATAGTCAACTTTGTCACATTATCCTTAATCAGCCAAATAAATATGCCATTAGATACCTTCCAGGGTCCAAAACCAAGTCATAGTCATAGACAATCACAAATGTTTGCAAGTATTAGTTTTATAACATGGCTCTTTTTTTTTTTTAAAGAAAATACTGTGCTTTGCCATAAATTTCAGTGTGAAAATCAAATCTTGATCCAGAAGCAGTTTCTTGTGCAATTATCCAATAATAAAGTTAATGTGAGGAAAAAAGCAATTCACAAAATAACACAACTTTTTCTTTTTTTGCAGAAGATGGAATTGATGTGGACAGTGA
Organism: Saccostrea cuccullata; assembly: GCF_032062105.1. NCBI lineage: Eukaryota > Metazoa > Mollusca > Bivalvia > Ostreida > Ostreidae > Saccostrea > Saccostrea cuccullata. Next base: position 2,221 of record NW_026936520.1, read on the forward strand.
GGAAGAAAATGAAATCATGAAAGAAATGAAAGCAGAAATCAGTAAACAAATGAGAGAAGAAATGAAATCAGAATTAGAGGTTTACAAGCAAGGAATGGAAGCCCTAGAACAAGGTCAGCTGCCAGGAGCCCGGGGGAGGGGGGAAGAGGAGGAGGAGGGGCTGGAAAACATGGAACCCAAGCTAAAGGAGGCCATTCTAAAGATGCGCAAGCTAGACAGAATCCTGGCCAAGAAAGTCAAAAAAGAAAGAGAAGTTAAAAGAATGATATTGTTAGAAAGAAGGTAAAGGAATGAGCTAACAGAAAACAAGTTCCCACATATAACAGCTGTTATATGACTACATGTTAATAAACCTGTATTTTGATGATGGATTGAAATGATTTTTGGCATTTATCATGTAGGATAAAAGAAGAGATTGAAGCTATGAATACAGAGAGAGATGGGGAGTATAGAGAAGAAAAGAACAACACAGAGAAATATCTGGCTCTTACACTGCCCCCTAGACACAATGAGGGTATGAAATATCTAACTACGATAAGTCAAGGAATTTTATAAATGCATTTTTGGAGGAGGGGCATTATGAAAATTGATTTTCACCTAGCTGCCTATTTAGTATTATTTCCAAGTCACCTTTACTTTGTAATGTGTAATGAAATACTCCAAAAAGTTTTTTTAGACAGAGGGTCTAACCCTATTCTACTGGTATCTAATTTTGATAAAGACATAGGGTTCCCTAATGAGACTTTTTTTTTTATTAATTTAGGCCAAATGTGTAAAGAAAATTAGTAGCTCATACATGTTTTTATGATATAGGGGTTGATTACATGTTTGACTAAAGGGTGTACATGTCTCAGTCTTACAAACGGTATTGTTTTTTTAAGAACAGGGAGCTGCAAAATGTAAAAAAAGTCAGATACTGTAGAGGTACTTTTTTCCGCATGGTATTAATTTACCCTATGTACCGCAAATTTTCCGCGGAAATTTATAAGCGTACTTAATATAAATGTAAGGCATATAGTGACAGTCTAAGAAATCCGCGTAATTTTCTACCCACTGATCAAACAGAAATTGAGATTCCGCGGAATTATGACCCCGTGGAAAATGGTACGTCTACAGTAACCAGATGCAAGCTTATTATATCAAGGTCAAATGATTCCAAGGGTTTTTATTGTAATATCAAAATTGCAAAAGCTTGACTCAAAAATTCTTCTGATAGAATATTTCATGATTGTATAAAACGCATGCACACTGAATAAATTTTGAGCTCAGAGCTTCATAATATATCAGTGTGATCTTAGTCATGATTCATCATACAGACATCTTACAAATACAAATGATAATAGTTTTGAATGTGCCCATTTAAGGAAATTGTATAAATTTCTTTTGGACTGTTTTATACAGTGCTTTATAAGATTTTTTGTAATATTCCTCCTTCTCACTTTTTATTTGATATATTGTTCTGATGCCTTTATTTTATCAACATAGGCGTTAGTATTAGTGAGACCCAAGGGCCAGATGTATTCACTACAGAATTAAATGAGAGTGATTACCCAGGGCTCCAGAGGAACCAGCAACAAGGGGGAACAACTAGGGGATCAGGTATGCAAATATTATTGTGTGTTTATTTTAATTTTGAAAAAAGGTTTTAAATATTTTATGCATTGACTTATTTAAGTCACAGAATATCAGTGTGCACAAGGTACCAACTCAGATTGGAAGTGAAATGTCAGCCAACACAAGAAAAGGAAGCATCGAAAGAAAAATTTTATCAAACGTAACAAAGAGGTAAGGATATACACATGTTAGTGAATAATATATAAATATTTTAGGGATGGCAGTTTGTAACCAGTTAACCAACTCGGTCAGAACGATCGGAATCGGTTAGAATTAAAATCTGCAATCGGTTAGTCGGAAAAAATAAAATATATGTAAAATTGAACATTATTTTCTCAAAATTGATGTTTATAAAATAAATTTCTACACATAGGGTTTAGATTTACTGTTTAAAAAAATTATTTAAGCAGATTTGGAGGTAATTATCCATGGCTTTCCGGATAGAGACCATGGGGTAATTGGTCAGTTTTGTTTATAGTCTTAATTACTGTGAAAACACTATGTCTTACCCTGATAGGGTGGTATCATTACCTCTACATTTTCAAAATTTTCATCATCACTACATAGTCATTACCACTACAAAAAACCTTACATTACCTCTACATAAAAAAGTATACATTACCGCTACATTGCCTCTTTCGTTAGCCAGCCAGATATGCGTGTACAGTACAACCTATAAATGCATAAGACCTGTTTCCCCTGCTCACCACGGGGAGGTGAAAGTAGGACTTTAAGCAGGATGTATTTTTATCATTAAAATCAATTTCATTTCATAATACACACAAAAAAAAAAATTAAACTCAAGCACTGTTCATAGATAAAATTTTAAGTTTTGTCAAATGTTTTTACACTATCGCTAAAGCCTTGAAAGCCATTTGCTGACATATTGTTGTTTTCTAAATCCTGGTCAATTTTTCTCCTTCTCTTGTACCACATCAAAACTAACTTCTCCCAATGACGTACAAGGTTTTCTTTCCATTTTTTTAAAATTTCAAATACCCGACAAACACCTGTCTAATACCCGTCAGTAACATTAGCAGTATACTGGTTAAAACCCCCTCCTGTAATTCACCGTCCACAAATCGGCAAGTGATGATGCTGTTCGTTATCAGCAGTTCTCAGTGGGGATCTGAGTGAATTCTGTTGAACTCATGTACCGAACCATACCTGGCTAAATCAATATGTAGCGGTAATGAGTTGTTTTGGGCTGATTCAATATGTAGCGGTAATGAGTTGTTTTTGGTCGGAAAAATGTAGCGGTAATGATCGGTCGAAAATCTGAAAAAATGTAGTGGTAATGAGTTGAAATTTTTGGCAGAGTAGTGGTAATGTTGACCTCCCCCTGATAGAACTGTAATTCTTTATTAATTACAAATGAATCCCTCTAGGCTCTGTAAATTGGTATGTTTGTCGTTTTCAGTTATTTATCCAATTAAATCATTAAAAAATGTTATTTGAATCAAGGGCACATTTAGATTATAGCTTTTGTAACAACCCAGAATAAACTTGTGTGACATCCACTATAAGAGAATTATCGATGATTTTTCTAGACCTTTTTTCATGTTTTTCTTAATTTTTTACTTGTCCACTGAAATTTAAATAAAGATATGCACCTTTAGTTTTCTGATCCGAGGAAGTAAAATATTTAAAACCTCTGTCATTTTGAGTCTTTTTGTGTACACGGATGAAGCTACTTGAAAAAAAAAAAATGCCAAGAAAATTATATAATGTGTATTTTAATACGATTAACCGGTTAATCGGTTGGAACCTCTTGCGGTTAACCAATTAGAAATTCTGTATTCGATTACCATCCCTAAAATGTTTTTTTTTTTATTAAAGATGCTTAAAATATGTTAACATCTACATATATTTATCATTTCTCTTTTGTTATACTGGGTAAATATATTTATTACCGGAGTAAATAACCTAATTATTAAATATTTTTATTAAAAGGGATGGCAATGCCTCCTGTTGTTGATAAGAAATTTTAACTTTGACAGGTTCTATACTTGGATTTTTTTTTTTAAGAAATTGTTACAAAATATTTTTTTGTAATTTTTTAGTTAGCTAAAGATGCTGGAAGTGAAGTTGCCATGACTGATGAAGAGAAGGTCCGAGTAGGTGAATTACTGAAGGATCTGGATGATCTTCCAGAAATACTGGAGGATGAGGTATGCTATCAGTAATGAAGATTACATACATTATACGATGAAAAAGATTATTTGCTAGAATTAAATTCAAGAATTCAAATCTAGAACAGAGTATGTTAGAATGTTATGCATATGTCAGCTGTGGAGGTTTGGTATGTAAATACTCTGGTTTGACTGTAGGATGGTGCTGAGAGTGGATACCAGATGGTGGTACACCCAGGGGAGGGATTCTGTCCAGACCCCGAGGAAATGAGGGTACTGGACGGAATTGACAGTCGATTGAAAGAACTTCTTCCTCCAGAGGAATTTGAGGAAGTGTCAGCACGTTATTCACAAAATGTTAGTATAACACATACCGGTATATACTTCTTCATATGACATATTTGAAATATGATATTATGTATCTTCCTTAATTGATAAATTTGAATGTTTGTTTTAAAAAAATTTTAAATATCTAATAAGAAATTCTATCCAACTTTAGTAAAGAAAATGCATTGTCAAATGTTTGTTCCCATCTTTTAAAGCTCAGATTTTATCGGTGTTCTTTTATAGTCACATGACTGTGTATGTTTTGGTTTTTTTGGTTGTCTTTAAGACTATTCTAGAGAAAAAGAAATTCATAAGAAAGGACTTATTGAACCCTTTTCAGACTTTTCTAAATCACTGCATCAAAAGAATTTTTTGCCTTTTTCTTTTATAGTGCACCGTTTTGTGTCTATAAAGTCACATACATATTTTGCATGGTTGTTGTATAAAAACTTATGGGAAAAACACCAATTTTCTTAATAGCTATTATGATGTGTTTTTGTTCACATATCAGCACCATAAAAAGCTTTTCACACCAGTGGGGTTTAAAAACTTGTCCAGTTTTGAACATTTTGGAGAACGAGCTTTACTAGAGAATAAGGAACAAAGAGATATGCAAGCACGCCTCCATAGGATCGAAGAGGAACTTGCCAAACTTCACAACCCAGAAGAACTGGAGGTAAAAGTGTACTGCATGGTCACTGTGACATCACTAGCATAGGATAGATGCATGTCAGAAACTCTAAACTGTATTCTTGTTATTAAATATAGGCGTTATATTTACACTGTCATGTATGAATTTTGTGTTAGCACAAATAATGAAATAGATGTATGATATTCTAAAGTAAGTTACATTCCACAGCTTGAGACCCCTGACACTTTGTCTGGAGACCAGTTAATATCTT
>NW_026936521.1:0-7145 GCF_032062105.1 Saccostrea cuccullata
GTTTGATTTTAAGCGTCGGCCGAAATTTTAATCCCCTTAATGTCCAACGACGGACGACCGACTTAATAAACTGACCACCGATGGTCGGACGATGATCGATGGTTGGTCGACGGATATTTTCAATTGAAGGAATCGGCCACCGACGAATAAAAATTATAACTTGGACTGATAGACACAAAATTGTTCGGCCGACAAATAAAGAGGTCAAAATCGGCCAAGACAACGGCCGATGAACTGACGACAGACACCCGAAGAATCCTATTTTTGCTTCAAAACCTGTCGGCCGTTGGTCGTTTTTGGAAATGTGACTGGGGTTTTATGAGTGCCAAAATGCATAAGAACAAGATTGGTCATGAAAATCAAAGTACCTTAAGTACTGAAAGACTTTTTTGCAGTTTTTTTTTTCTTTCATAGTACATATGATATCTATGTTTTTTGCAGAGAAGCAAATTATTAGAGATTTAGAAGAACGGCGCAACTAGGTTAAGGGCTACCCAAAGGTAGATCAGTGTATGCAGAGCCTCAGGAATGCGATTATGACGTCACAGTGAAATTGTACAAATGAATCTCGGCGAATAAATAATTATAATCTTTTTCATATACTCTTACATACTTTTATTTCTTATACTTATTGTAAATATATCTCAGTGTGTATCTTATCTTGTCATTATAACACTATTTGAATGTAAAATCAAAGCCGACTTGATCTCGCTGTACTAACAGATATATGACGTCATAGGCTAGTTTGACACGCAGTTTCCCTGTACTTGAGACGCAGATCACGCTATTTGTGGAACTGAAAAAATGAAAATTAAAACTAAATGAGCGTGATCTGACTAAAATTGATTCATATTTTTGAATGCATTAATCAATACTTAACAGTCTTATTTAATTGATACTTATTAGTTCTCTTATAAAGCCGCAGTCATGCACTTTTAAACAGAAACGTACTACAATCACAAGTACAGCCCCTCCAAAATCTCAAAAGTTCAACGATATCCGCTTCTTTATAAATTATGATATTTTATACACATGAAGCTACTGTCCCTACTATTTTGAAAAGTGCTGGGAGCAAGTTGTGCGCTGCTGATTTTTTTCCGTAGTTTTACATTTCTTCAATGCGTATAGTGTAAATGCACATAGTTTATCAAAAGTCGGCTAAATTTTATATAATTCCCGGGCATCGAGAAATACCTCCCAGCACTTTTCGGGTTAAGAAATTTGTCTTAAAGAAAACACAATCAATATCATAGTAAAAAATTATCCGTATATCGTTGAACTTTTACGATCTTTGTATCCGTACATATTTTTTTCTAATTTTAAACATGTCACGTGACAAACAGCTGATGTACGTGAAGTCGCTTTGGCCGAACTCGGTTGAGACCCCATACATACATATGCATTAGTATAATTCCCATTAAATGAAAACTAAAGATCATAAAAAAATACAAACATTATATTGATTTTTTCGGACTATTTTAAGGCAAATTTCCTATGGGCGGCCTTAACCTAGCTGCGGGAAGACTTATTTGTTGCCATGGCAACAAGATTCTAGTTATTAAGGTCTTCCGTTTCAGACGGAAGACCTTATAGTGATTCTACTGTTTTTTCTTTTTATTATTAAGGTCTTCCGTCTTCACGGAAGACCTTACAGTTATTCTACTGTTTCTTATTATTATTATTATTATTATTCTTTTTATTATTTTTTTTCCAAAATTTTGTGCACGCGATTTCTCGAAGACTACTGGATGAAATTACATGAAATTTTCAGAAACGATGTGTCGTAACATGAACTTGATCTATCTGAGCGATTTTTTGAAAATTCTTATCTGGTGCCAAGTTACGGGACATTTCCTGATTTTAAAATGACATTTTGTCTGTGGTTAATCTCAAGAACGGTAAAAGATATCAATGTGAAACTTTCAGGGATTATAGATCGTGATAGATACTATCCAGGACGCGACCTTTCGTTCGTCGTCAATACTTCCTGTCGTCAGGAGATGCGAATTGAAAAAAGCGTATTTTCTAACTTTTTTGTTTTCCAATAGTTTTTATTTATTTTTGGAATATTAATAGAGACCTTTCTATTGATGCTTACTATATAAGTTGTTTGATTATTGGTTAATCTGAACTCTAGATATTAATATTTGAAAATCTGAAGCGGGCCCAAGATGGCGGCTGCCTCTGTCAACTCCGCCATTTCGCGAGTAGGGGTTTATGGAGGCAGCTGAGCGTTTGATTAAACGATTCTGACATAAGGATACATGAAATGTAAAAAACTACTTCGACTCTAACGTAGTAGTGAAATGGTTGGAGGAGTTACGTCCCGTTACTTGTTTATATTATAATAGCTAATCAATGTAAATATTATAATTAATTGGTCAATTATATAATAATAGTGTTGCCAAAAGAAAGGCAATCTGTTGTATTTTATCAATATGATATCTGATAACTTATGATCATTGATTAAGTTGAGGTACAAGGGGGCAGTACAGCCAACTGGCTTGTGTCTCCACTTTGGTACAGAAACCAGTTGGTGTATCGATCAAATCGGATTGTGCAAAGTTGCTGTAGTTAGTGACTTGTTAAAATATAGTTGTGTGACGTTAGCTATAGGTTTGTCATTAGGACAGAGAAGCTCTTACAAAGTTAAATCATACTGTGTAAGTATATTGTAGCCACTTGGCTAGAGTTATAATGGCAACTTGGTAAGCAGTAAGACACCAGGCAGGTTTTAAAGGCTAAATCAAGAGGCACCAGGCAGGTGGCTGTTGACTCATATAGTCAGTTGTATAGTGAGGCAATTGTCATATGGCACCAGGCAGATGCCGGTATTAACTAAGATATATAATTGTACAAAGCACTTAGGTCATTTGATTTAAAGACACCAGGCAGGTGGCATATTATTATCTGTATATATTGCATTCAATCGTATCCCCAGTAAAACTCGGTAATCCGAGCACGGACCTACTGACCGCTCAGGTCCGACACGTTACAGTAGAACGTTGCAATTGAGGGCTAGATATGATATGTAATATGTATAATGTGTTACATATACTTTCTTAACGTCGAAATAAAATAAAGGCGCTAAGAATGTTTTATTTTTGAAATTTAATTGAAGCTATCATACCTATTTAATAGATCAGTCCAAAGAAAAGGCGCGAATATTTACTCGTGGCGTTTGGCACGAAATTATGAATGCTTTTTTATAATTCTTAGACAGGTGAACTGTTGCAAAAGTATACACAAGTATATTTAGAGCAGTACTCCCAATAGCTTAATGGTTAGCGCGTTGGGGATAAAAAAGTATTTTTTAAAAAAGCGCATTCACTTTGGCGACATGGGTTCAATCCTCCTTGTGACCAAAATTTTGAATCTCTTTTCAGCTCGATTTTACGTGGGTTTCTTTTCCTAAAGCGGACGGAAGACCTCTCGTTGCTCGCAACGAGATCGTTTCTAGTTAAGTTTGCTTTTTCAATCGAGTGAAAGTATAAATGATTTAAGGACTTCAAGGAAAGCAGTAAAACTCAAACCCCTCAACACTGGGAACACTTCCGAAATTTAAGAAACACAGTTATTAATGAAATTAGAGTTTCACGAGATAGACTAAACCAAAAACTTTCAGACCAATTAGATAAATCTAGACACCCTGGAAAATGGAGGAGAAAATAGTTGAATCTTTGTCCAAACATATTAATAACAACAAACTACCACCAACATTAGATGCTTGTGTATGCAGAGTTTCTAAAATCACATATTTTCGTGGGGTCAAATTGAAAAATGAAGGAAAATTGCTTTGTGAGGATTTTATTTCATATTTTAAAATGTTTTGAAGTAATGCATATAAATGTTTACATTTCACAGACTGTGGTGATAAATTCATTGGTCTCTTAATAGACTTAAGGAATCACTGTCTAGTTTTGAGAGTATGCCAGGGACATTAACAATAGTGGGCAAACATGGGATAATGTTAGCATAACGGGCTTCGATTTCTTTTCCTTATTAGTTTTCTAACAGAATTATTCAAAAATGCTTTATCTTTAGGACGGATTTTTATGGTTGTAGGTGGAATATGTTTTTTTATTTTTGTTTTCAAGTTTGAACGTATTAATCTCGTTGATGGCCTTAGAATTAAAGGCTTCTCTCTCCAAAGTAGCTGCATTTAGTTCATCATCGAGGCCTTTATAAATAGCACTTGTAGTATGAACATGATATATTAATACCCCCGCTCCGAAGGAGAAGGGGTATACTGTTTTACCATTGTGCGCGCGTGTGTGTGTGTGTGTCTGTCTGTCTGTCTGTCCATAACAAATTTTTCGTCGCAGTTTTCTCAGCAACTACTCATCGCAGATGCTTGAAATTTTAACACAATCTTCTCTGAGACATGCCATACGGTGGGATACATTTTTGTCCAAATCTGATGTCAACTTCCTGTTTGTCCGTGCATCTGTCCGTTTCATACATAACAAATTTTCGTCACCGTTTTCTCAGCAACTACTTGTCGCAGATGCTTGGAATTTTAACTAATCTTCTCTGAGGCATGTCATACGCTGGGATACATTTTAGGTCACCTGAGTAAACTCAGGTGACCTATTGCTATCTGTTTTCGTCCGTCGTCGTGCGTCGTCCGTCGTGCGTCGTGTGTTAACATTTGAACATTTTCAGCTTCTTCTCTGCAACCACTAAACCAGTTTCAACCAAATTTGGCACAAAGCATCTATGGGTGAAGGGGAACAAAAATTGTGAATTTCATGATCCCTGCCCCCCTGGGGCCTGAGGGGTGGGGCCAAAACCACTAAAATTAATGCAATCTTTAAAAATCTTCTTCTTTACTCCTGGACATCAAGCAGTCAAACTGTTTGCATGATTGTAATCAGCATTGAGTCCTCTACCAAAACTGTGAAATTCATGGCCCTGGGGTCAGGGATTCTAGTGCTAGGGCGGGGCTAAATAAGTATATAGTGAAAATGCATTATTTCTTTGAAAATCTTCTTCTCTGCTCCTGGGTATTAAATAAACCAACTAAGTACATAGTTATGATGAGCAAGAGTGCCTCTACCAAAATTATGAATTTTATGGCCCCAGGGTCAGTGGTTCTGGTGTTAGGGTGGGGCTCTATTGATATATATAGTGAAAATACATGATTTCTTTGAAAACCTTCTTCTCTGCCCCTTTGTATTAAATAAACTAACTAAGTGCATAGTTATGATGAGCAAGAGTGCTTTTACCCAAATTGTGAATTTTATAGCCCCAGGGTCAAGGGTTCTGGTGTTGGGGGGGGGCTCTATTGATTATATAGTGAAAATACATGAATTCTTTGAAAATCTTCTTCTCTGCTCCTAGGTATCAAATAAACTAACTAAGTGCATAGTTATGATAAACAAGAGTGCCTCTACCAAAATTATGAATTTTATGGCCCCAGGGTCAAGGGTTCTGGTGGGGGGGGGGCTCTATTGATCATATAGTGAAAATGCATGAATTCTCTGAAAATCTTCTCTGCTCCTAGGTATTAAATAAACTAACTAAGTACATAGTTATGATGAGCAAGAATGCCTCTTCTAAAATTATGAATTTTATGGCCCCAGGGTCAGGGGCTCTGGTGTTGGGGGGGGGGCTCTGTTGATTATATAGTGAAAATGCATTAAATCTTTGAAAATTTTCTTCTCTGTCTCTGGGTATGAAGCAGATGAACTACTTTTATATTTATGATGAGCAAGGGCCCTCTCTTGCAGAATTGTGAATTCAAGGCCCCAGGGTCAGGGGAGGGGGGGGCTCTACTTCATATACTGAAAATGAATTAATTGTTTGAAATCTGCTCCTTTATATTTATGTAACATTTTTTTTTTTTTGGATAGGCAATTTTAAGGGTGCCTTTAAAAAATTTGTGCAATGTGTGGACCTAGGGTCAGGGGTTTATGTCACAGTGTTAGGGGCACTTCTGATTATTGCTGAATATTACTGATTAGTTGAAATGCTATATTGTTCCCCTACCCTGCGTATGGGTATTCAGTAACCAAGCTAAGCAACTGCTAAGTGTATTGTTATGATGATCAATGGTGCCTCTTTCAAAATTGTGAATGCCATATAGCATCTGGCTTAAAACATGAATCAAATTCAATAACTGGAAAGTTGTTGCATAATGCTCAGGTGACCTATAAGGCCCGTGGGCCTCTTGTTGTTTAAATCCGATGTCAGCTTCCCGTTTATCTGTGCGTCTGTCCGTTTCATACATAACAAATTTTCGTCGCAGTTTTCTCAGCGACTACTCATCGCAGATGCTTGAAATTTTAACACAATCTTCTCTGAGGCATGTCATATGGTAGGATACATTTTTGGTCAAATCCGATGTCAACTTCCTGTTTGTTGCAGTTTTCTCATCAACTAATAATAGCAGATGCTTGAAATTTTAGTACACTCTTTGTCGAGGCATGCCATATGGTGGGATTAATTTTGATATGAATCTGATGTCAACTTCCTCATCTTTTCGTTAGTACTATGGTCGATAAAATGACCTTGTCAGCAAATTCAATTTATTATTGAGTCAAATGCTGACTGACGTTTTTCATACTAATTGTTAGTCCATTATTAATACACTGAAATGACAACGGGCTTTTCAGCTGAAAAAGCTGTCCAAAACATCAAAAACAATAGTAATTAAGAACAATTAAATAATTAACACTGATATAAAAGACTTTCTTCAATTTCTAATAAATTCTACTTTGCAATTAACAAAGAATCATTAGCAAAATTGCAATGAACTTATAATATTCAAGTCAAAAATGCATCTGGGAATCGAGAGTTAGCGTGCCTAATTCTTTTTTTGTTTTTTGTTCGAAACATAACTTTAAAATGCTTTTCTGTCATATCGCAATGTTTGCAAATGAATCAGGAACAGAAATATCATGAACAGAAGTGGATAATGAAGAGTATAATGAATCTTGTTTCATCTGGGAAGCAGTTACTGTAAGAGTCATGAAGTTGTTAATGACATTAGCCATCAACAAAACATATTCTCTGGCAAGAGCAGGACTGAGTTGCTCAAAACACTGGTTAAATTTGACCACTGGATAAGTTAGCCGTTGGTTAAATTCTATATCCACTGGGTAACTAACCACTGGTCAAATATTTGTTGCTCAAAATAAAAT
>NW_026936522.1:0-7160 GCF_032062105.1 Saccostrea cuccullata
AGAAAAAAACTTCCATGCACTGAATATACAGGCAGTCGCTGATGCAAGGATGAGGTTAGATATAGTTTTTTTTTATATACAGAATAAAGCATTGAAGAGTAGATCACAGTATATCTTACTAAAAAATAATAATAATAAACAAAAAAATCAAATTTTGAAAACACTAAGGACTAAGTCTAGTATTCTTCACATAAGACATATCATTTTTTTCTATTTCAAGATTTCTTAACATCAACGCTTCTTTTCCGGGCTCAACTAATGATGCTTTTGTTTTGACGAACTCGGGACTTCCAAAAAGAATTCAGTCTTTCCCTGAAGGCGGATGTTTACTTGGAGATTCCGGATATCCACTTAAGAATTGGCTCCTCACCCCCTTCCCATCCCCAAGCAACCAACAAGAGGAAAGTTCAACGAGGCCCACGGAAGAACAAGGGTTGACGTTGAGAGAGCTTTTGGGGTGTTGAAGTCAAGATTCAGGTAATATTATCATCGTTTTACTTTTCTATTTATTTATATTTAAAAAAAATTATTTCAAACTAATGTGCAGTCAAAGAGAAACCTTAGAGCATGGATTCTTTTCTTTATTCTAGATGTCTACATAAAACGGGAGGTTCGCTACGATTTTCCCCATTAAAGTGTTCGCGGGTGATAGAGACCTGGGGCCCGTTTTACAAAAGGACTTACGACTTAAGACCAAATTGAATTCTTCATATCACTTTTTAATTAACATTATATCGAAAATTATTTTAGACTTTTTAGAAGGAATGTGGTAAGATATTTTTATTCAAACAATTTTAAAGAGAATTCTTAATTTTGCAAAATTTTACAGTCATCTGAAGTTTTTGGTCTTAGTCGTAAGTTCTTTTGTAAAACGGACCCCTGTGTCAGACTACACAATGTTGCAATTGAAGAAAAACTTAGAGATGGGGGCCGTGTCGTGAATGTAAACCATCATGCTGTACAGAGATGTTGCCACTGTGTCAGCACAGCAATTAAGACATCAAGTTGCAAATCTCTTATGAAAATGAAATCAAGACAAGATTTAGATAACAGTACTTTGTTTTTTGATATAATAATAATTTTTTCAACTTGGCTTCAAGTGCTGTTGCAATACGTTTTTTAACTTTTCGGTAAAACCTCGTTTCAATGCAATAATTTGCAAGAGTTTAACTATATACTGCAAAAAAGTTTAGGGACCAAGCAAAACAATAAATGAAATGGTATTTTTAAACTACAGCAAGACTATTCTCCCCAAAAAGTTGGGTTTGGGAGCCTCCCCCTCCCATCATTTGCACTCGTTCTACCGTAATGTTTGAAAAGGCGAAATATTAAAAAAAAATGAAAGGCGTTATTTTTATTTACATGATTAAAAGATATAAGAAAGATTGAAATAAAATCATCTTGATTAAAATCATATTTAAAAGTATTTTTTATATTTCTTTACATCTACCAGACAATTATTTTGTGTGCGTATAAAGAGAAGTCAATACTCTACTTGTGAAAATCCAGATTATATTGAGTTTATAGACACATGCATGTTGGGGCTTTGTTTGGCCATGTATTGTATCAATACCAGTAGAAGTCTTCATGTGGAGTGTAATAGTGTTTATTCAAGTAGGTAAGCACATGGTATGTTAACAACAATGGCGGCAATGTCTAAACTCGGCCGCTTAGGCGCTATACATAATACACAAATTTTACCGAGGCCGCTAATGTACATAAGAATGAATAGGATCTATATTTAGCTATATTCAATTGACATACTCTTAGTCTAATATTGTTACATCTCCCTTTTTTTTGAAGAAACAAAAATCCTATCAGGGACCTAAAGACTTAAAACAAGAATGAGATCATAGTATAATGCAATTTTGAAAACAACAATATTACAAACTGACTAGTCCATGAAAATAATACTGAAACAGTTCATTACACATAATACACCGCATGCACATAGTTCTCTAAATATTGTGGCGTCTTAACAATGCGTCCAGAACGAGTGGTTCGCGGTTCCTTGGGCTTCAGTGGCACATCTCCGCTCAGAACGACTAACGGTTTGTCCGGTAGAGATCGAACACTTTCAGTGGTTTCTGAACTAGATCTCGGGCAGTTCCAACACGGCGCAGTCTGTCATGAATTATCACCTGACTGTTCGTTCGGAGTTATGTAGTCAGGAATAACGCTGAAGTCATTTGGTTTCTCACACGTGGCCTTCAGGTGAGAGAGGTTTCTCCTATAGGTACCGTCTTGTGTTTGTACGTTGTACGATCTTATTCCCTCTTTGCCGATGTTGTTCCTTTCTTCCACTCCTTTTCCCTTAGTTGTGTTGGCTTCATGCGCACTGTGTCACCATGTTGTAACTCTCGCAAATCTTTTGCTGTGCGGTTGTAATAGCGAGCTTGTCTGTCCCTTTCCTTCCTCATTTTCTTGATGTTATCTTTTTTCCACATGGTGATAGCAATGTTTCTTTCTGTGGCATCAATGTTTTTGTTCTACGGTTCATTAGTCGCTGGCTTGGACTTTCTCCGATTCCTTGTGTTGGCGTATTTCTGAAGTCAAGTACCGCAAGCCATGGGTCTTGTCCACTGTGCTTTGCTTTTCTCGTAAGCTGCTTTGCAGATTTTACGGCATTTTCCGCTTTTCCATTCGACTTAGGATATGCCGGACTGGACGTTTTATGGTCGAATTCCCACTTGACTTTGAAGTTTTCAAATTGCTGGGAGGTAAATTGGGGACCATTATCACTGATAACTTTGTCAGGAATTCCGTGTCTAGCAAAATGCTGTTTTAACTTGCTGATAACGGTAGCTGAGGTGGTAGACTCCAGCCTGTCAATTTCGAAGAAACTGCTGTAGTAGTCTACTGAGATGAGGTATTGGTCATCACTTACAGGTGATTGGAAGAGATATACTCTTACAACAGATCATGGGCGGTTTGGAATCTCATGCGAGATGAGAGTTTCTTCTTGCTGTGATGGCTCATAAGTTCGGCACGTTTCACACTTTGATACAAGATCTTTGATCTCGGAGTTCATGTTCGGCCAGTGCACACACTCTCGAGCTCTGCGAAGGCATCCTTCAGCTCCAATATGTGATTGATGAAGCTTTCCCATAACCTTAGCACGTAATGCTTTCAGTATGACGCAACGGGTTCCACGGTACACAATACCATCCTGGACGGACAATTCGTTTCGCACATGAAAGTATGGATGCATCTCCACTGGCGCACTTTCCTTCTTCTTTGGCCATCCTTCTAGAATAGTCTGCTTAAGTAAGTCATGCGTTTTGTCACTGGTCTGCTGTATCTTGAACATCCTTGCTTGCGAAATAGGTAAGTATTCTACCATGTTGATATCTTCAAATACTTTGAATACTTCCTCGGTGCAGAGTTCTGTAGTCTGTTTCTTGGGATGCGCTCTCGACAGTGCATCTGCCACATACATTTTTTTGCCAGGCTTGTACGTGATCTCCATTTCATACCGGTATTTCTGGAGTCGTAAAAACATACGTTGTAGACGCTTTGGAGCTGAAGCCAATGGTTTCTTGTGTATAATTTCCAGGGTTTGTGGTCGCTCTCCACAAGTACCTTGCGGCCGTAAGTGTATTGGTTGAACCGCTCCATTCCGAATACGACAGCCAAAAGCTCCTTCTCAATCTGTGCATCATGTTGTTCGGTAGGCGTCAATGCTCTGCTGGCATAAGCGACTGGTTGTCCCTTCTGTAAGAGGGATACGCCAAGTCCTGTGCTTGATGCGTCACACTGTAGTGTGGTTTCTTCTTTCGAGTCAAAGTATCGTAGTACTGGTGTTCGCGATATTGTCTCTTTAATTTTACGAAATGCTTCTTCCTGCTCGTTTGTCCATTGCCAAACTATCTCTCGGTGGACAAGGGAACGAATTGGTTCAACATATCACTCAATTTGTCCATGAACTTGGACAGATAGTTCACAAGCCCTAAGAACCTCTGCACACCTGCAACATCCTTTGGGGTTTCAAATTCAATAATAGCCTGTACTTTGCAAGGGTCAGGCTTGAGTCCATCGGGGGTTAGAACATGTCAAATATATGGCATTTCCTTTAACCGTTTAAACTTGTCTTTGTTCAACTTGATTCCATGCTCGCGGCATCTGTTCAGAAAGCTGACAAGTTTCTGGTCGTGATCGCGTATGGCTTCTACATCACAGTCTCCTTCTCCATAGATAAGGATATCATCCGCAATAGCTTTGACTCCAGGTAAGTTTTGTATGGCTATTTCCAAACGATGCTGGAAAATCTCAGGTGCTGAAGAGATGCCAAAGGGTAAGCGGCGCCAGCGATAGCGTCCAAACGAAGTCTCAAAAGTTGTAAGGTAGCTGGACTGCTCGTCGAGCTCCACATGCCAGAAGCCATTCTTTACATCGCACACCTTGAAAACGCGAGCCTTGGCTAGATCAGGTAAAACGTCTTCAATCACAGGAAGAGGGTAATGACTCCGACGGAGCGCCTTGTTCAAAGGTTTCGGGTCAATGCAGATGCGTAATTTTCCAGTCGCCTTCTTGAATGCTAGTAGGCTAGATACCCAGTCTGTAGGTTTGTTGACAGCTTGAATGACCTGTAATCCTTCTAGTCTTTTCAGCTCTTGTTGCAAAAGTGGCTTAATTGCAACTGGGACACGGCGTAAAGGAAGTTTCACGGGTGGGACAGTCTCGTCTATTTCTAGATGCACAGGTCCTTTAAAGCATCCATTCCTGTAAAGATGTCTCCATAATTCTTCGTTATGGTGTCCATATCAAGGTGACTGTTTATGTTGGGGAACTCAATAGTCATAATTATGTCATGTAGGACTGATATCAAGTTCATTCGCTGACTTGTGCTTGAGCCCAAAATAGGGTGTAAACCACTGTTCACAATGACAAAGTTCTCCTTGAATGTTTCCCCGTTTCTTGGATTAGTGAGGGTCAAAGTACAGCTGCCAGAAGTCTTCATTTGCTGTCCATTGTAAACTTTCAATGTGTGATGACCCTTCTGTATCTTCACGTTTGTCGGTACAAGGTCATCTGTAATCACATTACAGGTGGCCCCACAGTCAATTTGGAATTTTAAAGGTTTCGGCTGGGAATTAATGTTCATTTGAGCAAACAGTTTTCTTGGGTGTTCCAAAGCGCTGGTAGCAAAGATCTGTTCTACTGTAAGGATTTCCTCATCGGAATAACATTGCTCATACTTATCCAGGAAGTTCACTCTCTTATCTCGCTGTCGGCACACTGCCTGAAAATGGTTTTTCTTTCCACACTTTCCACAGGTTTTGCCCCATGCTGGACATGATTGCTTATCTCTGGAGTGCTGCTGACCGCAGTAACAACATGTACGAATCTTTATATTTTGTGGTTTAGGGTGTATTCCTCCTCCTTTATGATCCTTATGCTTCACACCGTTTCTGTGTTTGGTTGATTTTTTCAATGTGTGTATTTCCTCCTGAGGATTCATGGTCTTAACTTTGGCGGCGGTTTTTTTCTGCTGCTCTACAGATGTCCACACATGTTTGAAGTGACAGTCCAGATTCTTGCAAAAGTTTTTTCTTATAGTGTTGTCCTTGATTCCACACACTAGTCTGTCACGAATCATCTGGTCGGCTAACTGACCAAACTCACGGGTCAGTGAGAGCTTTCTCAACTTTGTTACATGGGAATCGATTGTCTCTCCCGTTTCTTGATGCTTGTTGTTGAAAACATATCTCTCATATATCGTGTTTGTTTTCCCTACACAGTACTCCTCCATGAGTTTTAATATGGTTGCTGGGTCATTCCTTTCATTTTCGTCTTTAAATGGAAGTCCGTTGTAGACCTAGAGGCCTTCAGGGCCTATACATGTAACAAAAGTCGCAACCTGGTACGCATTGGTTTTCTCTGAAAGTCCCGTCACTATGACATACGAGTCCCAAAGCTGTTTCCAGCATTTCCAGTGTTGTGCAACGTTCCCCGCCAACTCCAACTTTGGCGGGAGCGGTATTTGGCTCTGCATAACCGATGCCGGTGCTGCTACTTGATCCTCCATTCCGTAAAGATATCTGATATATTCGCTAAAGTCACTGGATTCACTGCTCATTCGCAGCAACTCGTATAATTTGCACTAACATGGGTCATGGACGTACTTGTCGAGGAAATTCGGTCCAGCACGTTTGCACTCCCGAAACAATTATTCACTGTGAATTAACACACAATCCCGTTAATTAAAACGAAGTTCGGTACTCACTTTACTTCTGACACCATGTATCAATACCAGTATAAGTCTTCATGTGGAGTGTAATAGTGTTTATTCAAGTAGGTAAGCACATGGTATGTTAACAACAATGGCGGCAATGTCTAAACTCGGCCGCTTAGGCGCTATACATAATACACATATTTTACCGAGGCCGCTAATGTACATAAGAATGAATAGGATCTATATTTAGCTATATTCAATTGACATACTCTTAGTCGAATATTGTTACATGTATTAAAATTCATGTTAAATTTGAAAAAAAATCTCTTCTCTTGGAAAAAAAGTCGACAAACTATTTGCAAAGGTATAATGAGCAATTCACCTTCAACCTAGTTATTGAAATCCATGACTCTTGGTATAAAGTTATAGTTAAACCCCTCGCTTGAAAAGTGGGAGGGTATACTGTAATCGGTATGTCCGTCTGCCCGTCTGTCTTTTACCCTTTGGGGTATACCCATCTCTTATCCGCAACTCCTCTTATATCACTGAGTGAAATTTAATGAAACTTTCATAGAAT
This sequence comes from Saccostrea cuccullata, assembly GCF_032062105.1. Lineage (NCBI taxonomy): Eukaryota > Metazoa > Mollusca > Bivalvia > Ostreida > Ostreidae > Saccostrea > Saccostrea cuccullata. Next base: position 6,753 of record NW_026936522.1, read on the forward strand.
CTTTATTACATATTGCCATTGTGCACATTCTATATTACCTCTTGATCCGACACATATTCTGGATTTCTTACAGCAAAACATGGGCATGGCTGTTTTATAATATTGAAGGGTACTAATCACTTATTCGCAACATCTCATAGTCCTATATACCACTGAATAAAATTAAATGATACCTTCAGAGATTCTTTATTACATAATGTCATTGTGCACCTATTTTACCTTTTGATATGACATTTATATCGGGTCTCCCAGAGCAAAACAGAGTTTGCCATTATAACCATATGGGAGGTGGGGTATTACGTACGGAGCGCAAAGTACCTCTAGTTTTTATTTCGGAGGAGAAGGGTACCCTTGGTACTTGGAACGTACAAAATTATTACATGGTCGACTCAATCAATGCAAAGGTAC
>NW_026936523.1:0-7052 GCF_032062105.1 Saccostrea cuccullata
TCTTTAAATATTATTTGTTGTAGCTAATATATCCAAATATCTTACCTCTGGTCACTTTAATACTTTTGGTTTCTTCTTCACCCTAACCAAAAACATTTCATAAACAAGTAGCAGCTGCATTCCTATGATTTATTCCGTGGGACCTTCCGGTTTAAAAGTTTAATTCCTATAGATCAGCCGCACCTGATCCCACCTCTGATGTTTCGGAGGTCCGTGTTTGCTCTGCTCTAATTTTGTATTGTTTTATGGACTTTGAGATTGAATACTGTTCGTTATTTCCATATCCTTCTTACATGTATATCTGTAGAACTCGCATTCGTTATCTTTCGTCGCAAACTGATAACATTTGTTTATTTCTTATATTTACTGCAAAGCAAATAAAGTTTTTTTAAATATAAAACGTACTTTATCAAAAGAAATAAAGCACACATGTTTTTAAAATTATGTACGTAATACCATTTAAATGCTGTCTACTAAAATTAAGTACATGTATTTACTAATTATATGGAGGAAGTCCTCATTTGAAAACCCCAGACTGACGACAATCATTAGTCATCCTCCAAACTCACGTGCAGTGCGTATATACGAGATTATTTTATGCATTAGTAAAAATCTGCATACTAAACTTTAACAATTCCGTTTTATTATAATCATATCCTCATTTCAATAATATAAAAGAAGTGATTTGATCTTTTTTTTGCCATTAATTCAATAAAACTTGATAAAGAACTTTTTGTTTGGACGTATTGGAGTCAGCCGAGGATTGCCGATTGATAAAGACACCGCTCATTGACATCAAGAATTATGTATTTGTTGCAGAAGAATTCCGGAATTCGCAGTATCGGCCATTAAAGTCTAAATTTATGTTGAACTTCTTTTGTCAATTAACCTGTACCTAATTTATTCGACTTCAGTTCTGTAACTCTCTTATTTTAGTGAATTCTTGGCATAATTTGGATAATCTTATCTCTGCATTAACAATGTAGCATAATTGAGTATTTTTAATATTGCAATGGCAGTGAACAAAATAGAATTTGCTACCTGATGTCCAACGAAATGCGCATGGACGGGTTATCTACTTCATCCCAATGGGGCATGTAACACCTGGGGTAATAGATGTGGGGAGTGCCGAGCACGCGGTTTGGACAGGACAAAGGAGGTTGTGTAGATAGACAGACGTAGTTAGGTTTATTGAATGTACATCGATGCTTGAATTAGGAAGATTGGGGGAATTAAACCTGTACATTTCCAAGTAGCTCACTATTAATATTAGACAAGAGGAATTGGACAAAACATGTCCTGTTTTAATATTTGTAGATTCATGGTCTTTTGAGGATGCTTGATGAATCGAGGTCTTACTGGTTTAAATGTAAGACTTGCTTTACGGTGTTTGTAAGGTGTGGGACCCTGTGTCTTGTTCTATTGTGTCTGTATGTGCAGTAGAGCACTGTTTAGTTTTTGTCTGCTGTATGTTGGTTTAGTATGAGTTCTCAGCACGTTTTGTAAATAAGTTGAACAAAATAAGTCAGAAACAGATCGCCACAGCACGAACGCCCAAAGTTTTTCACAGGCGCCCAATGACAAATATGTAAGCCTGTCAGAATTCCAGCTTCGAACTGCTTCCACAGGTCTTCGTACAGTCGCTGACGTTCTCGGACATCTCTGGGCGGAGAGAGGGTTATAATTTAAGCTATAAAATAGATTAATCCCATCACAAGTCTCAAACATTCCCGCTACACATGTATATTATTGTACTATATTCCAATTACATTCAATATCAAAATTGAAAAACGCAATCCTTGCATATACTTTTTGTGGACATACTTTGAGTCACTATTGCAGATTGAATGACAACAGTGTGTTATTGGTACCCGTGTTTTATTGCTTCCTTTTTGCACCGTTTAGCCATAATATTACTGAATTTTCACCACTTAGTAAGATTCAAGCCACTTTTTTGGTCAAGGATCATAAAACGGGGGTCAGTTTGTCCCGGTTTGGTGTAAAATGCGGAGGTAGCCCCACAAAACTCCAAAATGGAGGGTCAGAGAGTGCAAGGGGTGGAGCCTCTTGTGTCAATTTTAATACATTTGCCTGTTTTATCTTTCAATCATTTTAGAAACGGAATACATCTGGGTTGTTTGTAGAGTTCTCCATCAGTGATAAAAAGTGCCTGTCAGAATTAATTACTGAGTCTAGATACTGGTATGTCGTAAAAATTTTATTGCAGGCAATTATATCATGCATTACACATCGCAGATCACTTTCTCTACAAGTAATCATAAATAAAAGAGTATATTTCACATTGATGTAAAACCTGCAAAAGCTTATGTATGTTTACATAACAAAAAGAAGAAACAGTGATATGACAACTGAAAATGAAATTTAGGAATAAAAAGATAACATTGCTTTGAGTTATATCGACAATAAAAGAGGAGACGGGTTTGCTTCTGTACACTAATATATATTTTAAGGCTTTCCAGAATTTTAGATGATCTAGCCCTTAGCAATTTAAAATTTTTTCCCTTCAGATATTTGATGCATATACTAATAAAATCTGAGAAGACCTCATGGGTTACTGCAGATAGCAGTGTGAATCAGACAGTTTCAATTGCACTTAGTTTTTGTTATAAAACAGCATTACAACATTTAAATAAAAGCACGGGCTACATGCCCCTCATTTGATTCTCAAATCTATAGGTTATTTCTTTATAATGTTGCTTGTTTCTCATTCTGTTTAGAGCAAAGAAAAATAAAAACATTTAATAGTCAGAGTTCTCTTGTATTACAATTACTCCAGCATGCTAGAGGTTCACGGCGAGATTCTTTTGACTTGGCCGAGGTATATAAGGAGCGAAGGGACGTTAACCGAGGCTCTTACTTGTAGGAGTAATATTACAATCAGCTCACTTACTTAATATTCTGAAGAGGGACGTTAAACAATATTCAATCAATCAATACTACTGAATCTAATAACCAATTATTTTCAATTTTTCTAAAATGTTTTGTGTGCAGTAGAGAATTGGGATATTTAGAGTGAATAATGACATCATGGCACATTTCAAACATTGAGCAGTGCCTTCGACAGCAATCAGAGTCAGATGGTAATAGTTGTTTTGTAAAAAGGCCGATACTCTCTGTGTCTTTGAATTAGGGCTTAGATATTTCCTGTGACCATACATATTCTATCAACCTACAACCATTTATAGTTGTCTCTACAGGCAATGAAGTCACTTGTAGTGAATTTTCAGCAATCTAACAAATAATTTTAATCAAGTAAATTTATCATTTGTCATTCGGGGAGACAAGCGCTGCAAAACGTGGGCATTGACTCTCCAGTGCAGCAGCAAGGCGGGATGTAGCGGCCCTGTCATGATGTACACTGCTGGAGGGGTCTCCCTAACGTGATAACATAGAGCGTCCAGGGCCCTACGAGGTCCTGTGTTCTTCATGTGCAATGCTATTAAACGCAAACACAATACCTTCTATGAATTTTTCCCAGTCCGTTTGACTCACTGAAATATACTTAGGTAGCATATATTTAATCGTCCTTTCTAGTCTTTCAATCATTCCATCCGATTGCGGATGATAAGACGTGGTGCGTGTTTTGTTGATTTGCAGGAATTTGCACATTTCTCGAAATAATTGACTTTCAAATTGGGCACCTTGTTCTGAGTGTATTTCTTGGGGCATCCGTAGCGTTTAATCCATCCTCTAAACACTCTTTCGGAGTTATTGTTCCTAATAGGGAATCCTTCCATGAATTTAGAAAAAAGAATTTAAAGCACTTAAGGATATACGATCCTCAGCCAGGAAGGATTACTCTTTAATTTATAATTTAATTCAAAAGTATTAAAATAAGGCTTAATCAATTTTTTTTCATGCAACAATTTTCATTTTATGCGTCTACATATGATTCAATGCTCTTTAAACGTTATTTAAAAAAGTTGACATTTGTACCTCATAAAATGAAGTAAAACTTGCATATTTAAAAAAAAAAATCAGTATTCTTTAAAATTAGCCTTATTTACTAATGTTTATATGCATGATTTGAAATTAGAAGTGATTTACAGTGTTTTCTTTGAAAGGAAACACTTCATACACTATGCATTATGAAACATTGGAAGTAAGAAGGAGAGAGTAAAGTCCAAATAGTTGTAAAATTCATGCAATTTTCTTTAAAAGCCTGGTTACCTATGATTTTTATTCCTAAAATGTATTTCTTGATAAATTATCAATTGAAAAATATGCAGTAGGTAGTTCAAATCGCATTTCCTGAAAAATAATTCGAGATTTACTAATTATACCCCCGCTCCGAAGGAGAGGGGGGTATACTGTTTTACCCTTGTGTGTCTGTCTGTCTAGCTGTCTGTCCGTAACAAATTTTTCGACGCAGTTTTCTCAGGAACTACTCATCACAGATGCTTGAAATTTTAACACAATCTTCTCTGAGATGTGCCATACGGTGGGATACATTTTTGTCCAAATTGGATGTCAACTTCCTGTTTGTCTGTGTGTCTGTCCGTTTCATACATTACAAATTTTCGTCGCAGTTTTCTCAGCAACTACTCATCGCAGATGCTTAAAATTTTAACACAATCTTCTCTGAGACATGCCATACGGTGGGATGTATTTTGGTTCAAATCGGATGTCAACTTCCTGTTTGTTTGTGCGTCTGTCCGTTTCGTACATTATGAATTTTTAGTCGCAGTTTTCTCAGGAACTACTCATCGCAGATGCTTGAAATTTTAACACAATCTTCTCTGAGAAGTGCCATATGGTGGGATACATTTTTGTCCAAATTAAATGTCAACTTCATGTTTGTCTGTGTGTCTGTTTGTTTCATACATTACAAATTTTCGTCGCAGTTTTCTCAGCAACTACTCATCGCAGATGCTTGAAATTTTAACACAATCTTCTCTGAGACATGCCATACGGTGGGATGTATTTTGGTTCAAATCGGATGACAACTTCCTGTTTGTCTGTGCGTCTGTCCGTTTCATACATTTTGAATTTTTGTCGCAGTTTTCTCAGCAACTACTCATCGCAGATGCTTGAAATTTTAGTACACTCTATGTTGAGGCATGCCATTTGGTTGGATTAATTTTGATATGAAACTGATGTCAACTTCCTGTTTGTTTGTGCATCTGTCTGTAATGGATCTTGTGTATATTAACATGATCGTGTTTATTCTCATCAGAGCGGGGGTATTCTTAGTGAGCATTCGCTCACAGATTTCTTGTTTTCCCTATATGATATGATTGAATTTAAAGATGAATTTTCAAGAAGCACCGTGGGTAAATACATTTTAATTTGAAAATTTAGAGACATCTTTGTAGCCATTTTCAATTACTCAGTGCCTGATTTTCAGAACCTGAGGATCAGATAACCTTAAATACATAAAAATCCATTTGCTGATTTCGGAAACGGTCAAGCTATATCCACACCAACTCTTTCGAATTTAACACCACTCATATGAGTTTTCATATAGCTCCTTTCCTTCCTGTATGGATTTTCCCGTTCCTCACAAATATCACACGACGAAATATAATAATCCTGAACATATCTCCGTGAATGTGGCCAATAAGAATTGCTTCTGTTAAGTTTTTCATATGTGCGTCTTACTCCTAAGTGTCCAGCTGTCACAGCATCATAAAAATTCCACATAACAGCATCCCGTAATTTCCGAGGCACTACGATTCTTAAGCGATGCAAAATGTGGGCATGGGCTCTCCAGTGCAGCAGCAGGTCTGGAAACTCGGGCATACATTCACTTTCAAAAACGATGCTACGTGCCTGAGAGGTATGTATCTGTGCCGATCGTAATCACCGTGTCTGACAGCATATTCTGCTGATAAACCTGAGTTTCCAGACCCTTTAATTTAATATACAGACCCTGATCCTACCCACTACTTCGGAATGAACCCATGGTGAATGGGTTCATTCCGAATATTTTCGTACCTGTTTCCATTTTGAAGATGCAGCTCCTGCGTTTGAAGATAACGGAAAAGGCAAACTGTTAACGCTAGGTGGCGCTCCTGGGTGGTGCTCGATTCCCTTTCCGCTGAATTTTGACAATCGGGATTAACAATGTCAAATTTGTTGGTGGATAAAAATGTTTACAAACTGTTCAAATATACAAATACAAAACAACAGCATCGTGGAACTACAAGACAGATTGTAATCCATGTGACATTACCCTCCATTAGATACCAAGTTAGACCCACTGACCTTATGATAACTTGAATATTTATGCTCCGATTTCATCTAAATTTGGTATGTAGGTTTCTTACAAGACTATCTAGACCAGGTTCTATATTGGGCAGCATCCAGGGTGGGGGGGGCGGAAAAAAATTGCAAGACCTTAGGTTAGCACGTGAAATGAGTAAAATTACAAATACACTAGATTAAAACGTATTTTTTAATACTTTTGGATAAAACGCTGTAATTTCTAGTATATAAATAGTGTAGACAAGATGATATGGCCATTATGCACATGCATTCAAATGCGCATGCGTGCAATGCATAAATTTGAATATACTGAATATACTTCTGGGAAAACATTGTTATAGTCTAAAAGGCATAGAGTTCGTCTTATTTAATGAAGCTTACAGGGAATACGGCACCAAAAGGGAGTTGGGGAGAGTTTGGGGAACATCTGTAACGGTTCCCGTTACAATTAGCCCTAGTTAATTTTGTGAGATAACCTTTTGTGAGGGTCAAATTGAAGATCATGAAAATTTTTGATAATTTTTTTTTCAGGTGGTTTCTGTGTGAGGGCGGGATGTAAATTACACTGCCGGGGGGGGGGACTTCACGCCGTAATAGAGGAAAACCCCATAGTGATGGTACTTAATGTTTATTGACATATAGTTTACAATTAATATCTGTAGCATGTTGGGTCCTTAAACAGGGTAAGACTCACCAACTGCCGAACACGTCTGGTTTCTTCGCCATCTTCTGTGGAAAAGAGGGTCCGTGCGACTGTCCGCTATCTGACGTCACCTTGTCCACTCACAGGAAGTGGAAACTTGTTATAACAAAATTTAAATTAT
>NW_026936524.1:0-70543 GCF_032062105.1 Saccostrea cuccullata
CAAGTTTTTTTAAAATTAATTTTTTGATTAATTTTAAAGGAAAATAATTCTTACCAAAATTTAAGGTCATAAGTTAGGACACATTCCACCCTTACATGCTAATGATAATAAATGGGAATAATGTCGAAATAAATGGAGCATTCAACAGTAACACATCATTAATGTATTCAATTTCACAAACCTACAACATACTCCAAACTCTATAATCTGAGATATTTAACTAATTTCATCATTCAAAGTTGATGTACATTGACCAATCCATTGTCAATTACACACAAGTATGTCCATTTACCACCAACTTGATCTGAACTAGTATGCATATGTGATTGATTGATAATTGATTGATTGACAAGTAATTGACTTGATTGATACTTCAATTGATTGATTGACTGATTGATTAATAATTGATTGATTGAATTTGATTGATTATTGAATTCTTGACGTTCGTGCACTTGTGACCTACACAGTACATGATCCGCCCGATTTGGGTCGTCAAATTTGTTGTATTGATTGTTGATTGTGGGGCAGCCCTGTGGTAACCCCAGCAAATGATCAACACGGCCAGAAGCGATATATTAAACAAGCAAAATAACATCCATATTGTTTGTTTGATTTATAGGGAATCTGAAATATCCTAAAAATTTAAGAAAAGTAGGGAAAATTAGCCAATATCTATTTAAAAGTTAAATTATTTATGTCAATTTGGTAATATCATAATATAGGCCCTTTATGGTAGTATCGTTTGATGCAAAAAGAAAAACATTCAATATTTTGAAATGCAAGTAGGGATCGCATAATTGGCAAAAGTAATTGTTATTATTTTTGTCCAAGAAAAATGTAATGACCTTGCCCTGACCTTGCCTCTGATATAAAACGGTCAAATTTAATCTCACTTCTTGATTCTATGAAAATTTCATTAATTTTTAAATACAAGAAATATGAGAAGAATCCTACCTTAAAGTTTAATATTAGAGTTTGAATTATATTTTAGAAACTTAAACTTTAACCTGTGCTATAGGCTGCAATACGGAGGCATTAGTATTACGCTCAGACATCCTGTTAGCTTTATAAAGAACAGAAATATTTAACTTGAAACGTATGGAGATAACGAACAGTATTCAAGATCAAAAGTCCATAAAACAATAAAGAATAGGAGCAGAGCAAACACGAACCTACAACACATCAGAGGTGGGATCAGGTGCCATGGAGAAGTGAGTGTCCACCGTTTGCTCCTTTTCATGAGCGGGGAATAATGAAAAAACCGTCGTCAATTCAGTGTATTAATAATGGACTAAAAATTAGTATGAAAAACGTCAGTCAGGATTTGTCTGAAATGATAAATTGTATTTCATGACAAGATCATTGTATCGACCATAAAAACGAGACTGCTGATGTTCTTGTTTCATCAACGTGTTTGTCAATAATTTACCTCGTTTTAGAAAATATTCATACGTAGAGCATGCTCTTGGGTATCGAAGCAACTGAGATACATAAACTCCGTATGCAGGTTATGAAGGAATATTGCTGCATCAGTAAAGGGAGTTGACGATAGGAAAATTTTGACTCATCACATTTATCATAGAGCTTGGTTGTTAGATTACCGTTATCGTCTTAACATAAAAAAACAAGTTTTTGTAATATCTTCCATGGATACTTTGCTATTCAAAATACAGGGTGTATTTATGATTGTACAGAACATAAATTATAACATTATCATGTTAAAAACAAATACTAGTAATTTAAAAGCATCGTTATTACATAAATGTACAACATTTATATAGCAAGCCAGAGATAGAAAAACATTACTTAAACTGCCATCTGTTTATGCCAGTGATAAAGTATATGTAAGACTGATTTAACAACTCATAATATTAGGATAAGAATTAAGCTGTTAACCCTGAAAACCACACTTAGAAATGATTTTTTATGAAAAAATGGCACTTTACTTATTTAACAAAAGCATTGATTTATATTAAGAAAACATCATCAAAATTATCCCTGTCTTCCAAGCTGTTGATCCTAGAAAATGCTCTCCTTTGACAAACAAAAGAAATAGACGACCTCACTATGAAAACACGCCATCAAGCAATTCACAGATTGAAAGCTTCACTTGATGTTGTTCTTTATCATCACATTTTTGTTGCATAAAAAATGCCAGATAAAAAATTGGGTTAATATAAACTTTTTACTATCATATCATTTGATATCCAGTAAGTTGACATGAAATTTTATTTGTGTAATCTATGTAAACTGTTGATTATATTTTTTAATTTATACTGGGATGTTTCAATTTGGTTATGCCATTTTTCCAAAGCAGAAATAAACAAAGGTATCAAGCCATGTAAATATTTCAATAAGCTCCTTTTTTTCTGAAGCGTAAAAGGTATTCAAACACGCCTAAAACACACATTTGTCCGAAAATTTATTTCTCTTTTCAAAGAATTATTTTCTGCTGCAGTTACAAAGTAGCAGTGAAAAATGGTTTAAATGTTTTCTTCTTTTCATCCATAAGATTGTGCATGAATTCTGCTTCATGAAGGATATGGAGATAACGAACAGTTTTCCATAGCAAAGTCCATAAAACGATACAAAATAGGAGCAGAGGAAACACGGACCTCTAAAACATCAGAGGTGGGATCAGGTGCGGGGTGAGCATCTCCTGCTGAGCGGTCACACCCGCCGTGTGATATATAAACACCGTATGCAGGTGATGAAGGTATATTGCTGTGCAAGTAAGGGAAGTTGACAATAGAAAAGTTAAAATCCTCACGTTTATCATAGAGCTTGGTTTTTAGATTGCCATTAACGTCTTTTTCAAGTAAAATATCCAAGTATAAAAACAGATGTGTCAGACTCTGTGGTAGCTTTTATCTCAAGCTCACCATGATATGTCGTATCGACATAGGAGTGGAAATTACCATTGTTAACTGACAATACGTCGACTCGTCGATATATCTAAATGTTAAGTTGAAGGCCATAGCAAGTGTTTTCTTCTTTTCACGCATAAGATTTTGCAAAAAGTCTGCTTCATATGAAGACAAAAATAAGTCTGCTTATAACAGGGTGCAATTGGTACCCATGGGAATTCCAATAGATTGTTGGAAGACCTGGTCTCCAAAAACAACATAGATATTGTCAATCAGATACTCAAGCATCTTTTTGATATCAACTTCAGAGTACTTGCACATGACCAATGACAAGGTAAGTAAATTTACGAGTTCCATTTTATTAAAAAAGCAGCAGTTCACATTTTGTGATTTCAAATGGTCCAAAAGTTCCTAGGAATTTTTAAGTATCCACATCTGATTTACACCACTTCTAGTATATATTGTTGCACGGAACACTTGAAGTTTCTCCACTACTTTGTGAGGAGTATAGAAAAAGGCTTGGTTAAACATTTACTGGAACCCGTTATATACTAGTATGTGTCTTTGTAAGGATTCGTATGAAGTTTCGAAATCCAATATATATAAATATGGTAGTTCAAATTCATTTTGGTTCTTTGGGATATTAAAAATATTCATAACTGACATGTGATTTTGAAGAATTTCTTCCTTAGAAATGGGACTATGAGTATAAGATGGATTACCACTTGTAAAATTAAATCCAAGTTCTTCTAAAATACAATTAATATAATGAGGCTTACAAACAAATACAATGTTGTTACCTGCTTTATCAGCAGGGACCAGTACGTACTGATAATGTAATCTATTTAATTCTTTTTTCACTTTTGGATTATTGAATACAGAAGGATAGATGGTTTTCATGTTGCCCCTCAATCTTTTAATACGCTATTTTAACATGGATCTAATACATTTAATCCATTCTGAAAACGTGTCAACGTCTTCTTTTGCATATCTGGCCCACCATTTGGTTACATACATTTAATCCATTCTGAAAACGTGTCAACGTCTTCTTTTGCATATCTGGCCCACCATTTGGTCACACTTTAAAGTTTGGTTAAAGTGATATATGTTATTTTTTTGTAAATTCAAATACCTCGGTAATACCAACCAGCCTTTAAAATGATTCCTTTAACAAACAATTTGGTTTCATAATACAGCATTGTATAAAGATGATAAGTGAGGTGCCGAGATACTTGATAAAGCATTGGTGGAAACCTATTTCTCTTCAAAAGCAAAGATTTGTCAAAGAACATGGAGGCCACTACGTCTGAGAATGTTTATACCCGAGTTTTTAAGCTTGGAAACATTTCATTTGATCCGTCAGGAAGACATCAAAAAGAGAAATTCTTTGCAATTAAAACATCTAAATGTCATCATCAATCTTGTGAAATTTTAATCTAATTTTCTCAGTTGAAAAGCGTATGTTCTTCGATGACTTGAAGTAAATATTGTGGATAAGAGACTTCATCTTTTAGCACTTAACTTTACTGTCTCTTTTACAAAGTGCAAATGATCTTTTTGAGGTCAAGGAAAGTCTATATTTAGATTCTTTGATACACAGCCTCAGATTTTTGAACATTGATAGTGCAAATCATAGGCTTTTTATCCGTCACGTTTAACGGAAGGCAACATTATCCAAGCAAACTGTTTGTTCCTTAAACTTCAATTTGCCAGCAAAGGAATTAACGCAGTTGATTTAGGTAATGTACTTTATTCAGGGTTCTGTCTTGTAACCACAGATTTTTACACCTTGTAATTCTTTCAAATAAACTTTCATAAGTTCTTACGTATACAAAGTTTTTTTTTGATGCCCCGTTTTCAAAGATTCGGTGGCGTATAGTTTTATGTTTGTCCATCCGTCTGTATGTATCTTAATCTTTTTGTATTTTTGTCCTCAAAAACTTTAACCTTGCACATATCTTTTTATTGAATAAATGATGAGTCGTATCAACATTACATACAATCAATCACTCAATCAATCAATATATTAGTTGTATTTTAAAGGAACTGGGATTGCATTCTACATATATATTATTATAACAGTAACTTGATCCGAAGGTTCGTATCACGTCGAGTTGATAGGCGCGGATCATCAGATCTAATGAGACGCGAAGCCTTGAGTTTGATCTGATGATCCGCGCCTGTCAACGAGACGTGATACGGCTCTTCGGATCAAGTTACTGTTATAATGATAAATTTATTATATACCCCCTCATAACTAGCTAAATGTAGCAAAATAAAACTTTAGAGATCAATTGTATAGTATTTATCCACAAAACAAAGCATAATAACAATGGACTTTTTAACGCGCAAGAAAAATAACGTCATGTTTTTGCGTACTACGTCATCAGTTTCAGAGAGCGGTGATATGGATTCAGAAAACCACAGTGTGGTGATCCGGAAAGTCGGATCACGACGTCACGTGATTGCGTTAATTCTACAGTAAAATTGAGTGATACACGTTAGGTATATAATAAAAGGTTATCCAACTCAGATCCATAGTTTTCTTTTTTTTAGAGGAGGACAGTCTTCAAAATAAATATCAGTTTTGAATCTTTAGATATTTCCAACAACTAACAAAATTTAAGATAAATTTTTAAAATTTGAATAACAATATTGCATTCCAAAACGTCATATTAATCCTTATAAACAAAGGTACTTAGCGGATTCCAGTAAATGTTTTACGTTCTACCAAGCCCCTTTCTTTAATCTTCATTACAACATTTAAAGTAATAAAGGAGAAACTTAAATCTTAAAAATTCCTAGGAACATTTTGGAAAGTTTGAAATTATGAATATATCTATCAAAATCAATAAAATCAAAACCTACGACTTATCAACTATGTTATTATACAACAATTCCCCGCGATAAATAAAAGTCCACGTTAAAAACCCTTCTTATTCTAAAAACAAGCTCTCACGGGGTTTAATTAAAAGGATCCTGGAGTTCTTTGCTGACAACATTAATGTAGCCCTTGGGGATTGAGGTCTTTGAAAAAACTGTTAAATTTTCATTTGGATGTCCAGCGAGATGACCTATCTTTTCCATCGTCAACTCTAATTATTTCTTAATAACCTATGCCATTGTCACCTGCATATGGCATTCATATCTCCCAACTAACTCCTAGTAGGATCAATTCTCGAACCGGGACAGTCTTTAACAGATAAATTGCTGTAACCGGAATTTCTACAGACTCATTTAATAAAATCAGCATTTCGTAAACTCTACGGTCCATATAATGACCATGTTAGCAAATACAATCTTTCATTGGGATGTGTATTTCGGCTGCCTTGTTTCATAAAAATTTTTCAATCATTATTCCTTGTAATAATACTGAATTTGAATACGGAACGGTCCGTCCATCTTAGCAATACATAGAGCAAATGGCGTATGTGGGATGTCAAATTATCAGACTAATTTATTTTAATTTATATATAGGCCTATCTGTAAATTTTGACTCGTGATTCATAAACAGGGCAACATATTTTTATGTAAAATCATAATTTATTTTCAAGTTTTCAACAATGACATAGTGGAAATTTTAGCACTTGAACCCAGAAAAGTTACATAAAAGATTCAACTGTGAATAAGTTGATGAAAAACGAATATCAGCAGTCTCGTTTAAAGTCATAATTTCGTAGGTTCCATGGTCGATACAATGACCTTGTCAGCAAATACAATTTATCATTGAGTCAAATGCTGACTGGCGTTTTTCGTAATAATTGTTAGGCCATTATTTATACAATGAATTGACGACGGATTCTTCCGTTATTTCCCGATCATGAAAAGGAGCACACAGCGGAAATGACTGGTCAGCAGGGTATGTCCACTCCTCCATGGCACCTGATCCCACCTCTGATGTGTTTTATTTGCTTTCGGGTCAGCCCATTTGGGCTCTGACGGTCCTGTCGATTTAATATCCGAGTGAGGTCTGTCCTTTCAATTTTATTTCCGGGTCAGCCCTGTTGGAGTTTGACGGCCCGACTGATTTGACGTCCGGGTCAGCCCTATCGAAGTTTAACGGTGTTTTCAATTTGACATCAGGATCAGCCATCCTTAGGTCTATTCAGCTCCGCAATATCTGGACTAACCGGTGAATTGAGTTGATATCGCTGTTGTAAATGTGGCTGAATTGCATAGGTAATTTTTCCTTTGTGTTGACTAAGTATGTTTAAAATGTTATTAAATGCATTAAATTATAACACATTAGTGTATAACCGTTGATTACAAGTGCAAAAATGCCATTTCATACCATTGCTCTTGCAAAAACGTCTATACTCACATCCTTTGAATGTTGATCCAATTCTGTATCTGACAGATAAATCAAATGAACAACTCAGCCGCCACTTTTGAAACATGAAATTGTATTGTCTGTCATAGTTGGTTCATTAATCAGTGCTATATCAGAAACAGCAAATGACCAAACTTAGTTTATGACGAAAGAGAGCAATGGTATTATCAATGTATCAAGATTTCTTAGGTCTGATAGTCTTATATGCTTTCCATCAATTCAAATGCCGTTCCTCGCCGATACCCGTGATAATAAAGCAGTCAGATGTAACCAATGGGAGGATTATACTCTGATGCTGATATCGTAGTATACGTTTATAATTGTGAAGAACATAAATTATAACATTATCCTGTAAAAAACAAATACTAGTAATTTAAAAGCAAATGTACAACGTGTATATAGTAAGCCGAGATAGAAAAAAAAACATTACTTAAACTGCCATCTGTTTATGCCAGTGATAAAATATATAAGATTGATTAAAGCAACTCATAATATTAGGATACGAATAAATATGTTAACCCTGAAAACCACACCCAGAAATGATTTGTTAGGAAAAAATGGAAACTTTACTTATATAACAAAAACATTGTTTTATATTAAAAAACATCATCAAAATCATCCCTGTCTTCCAAGCTGTTAATCCTATGAAATGCTCTGATCCTTTGACAAACAAAACAAATAGACGACCTCACTATTAAAACACGCCATTAAGCACTTCACAGATTCAAAGCTTAACTTGATGTTATTCTTTATCGTCACGTTTTTAGTTGCATAAAAATGTTAAAGATAAAAAGAAATCGGTTAATATAAACTTTTTTCTATCATATCATTTGATATCCAGTAAGCTGACATGAAATTTTATTCATTATCTATGTAAACTGTTGATAATGTTGTTAATTTATACTGGGATGTTTCAATTTGGTTATGCCATTTTTCCAAAGCAGAAATAAACAAAGGTATCAAGCCATGTAAATATTTCAATAAGCTCATTTTTTTCTGAAGCGTAAAAGGTATTCAAACACGCCTAAAACACACATTTGCACGAAAATTTATTTCTCTTTTCAAAGAATTATTTTCTGCTGCAGTTACAAAATAGCAATGAAAAATGGTTTAAGTGTTTTCTTCTTTTCACGCATAAGATTGTGCATGAATTCTGCTTCATGAAGGATATGGAGATAACGAACAGTTTTCCATAGCAAAGTCCATAAAACGATACAAAATAGGAGCAGAGGAAACACGGACCTCTAAAACATCAGAGGTGGGATCAGGTGCCATGGAGGAGTGAGCATCCCCTGCTGAGCGGTCACACCCGCCGTGTGATATATAAACGCCGTATGCAGGTGATGAAGGTATATTGCTGTGCAAGTAAGGGAAGTTGACAATAGAAAAGTTAAAATCCTCATGTTTATCACAGAGCTTGGTTTTTAGATTGCCATTAACGTCTTTTTCAAGTAAAATATCCAAGTATGAAACAGAATTGTCGGACTCTGTGGTAGCTTTTATCTCAAGCTCACCAGGATATGTCGTATCGACATAGGAGTGGAAATTACCATTGTTAATTGACAATACGTCGACTCGTCTCTATATATCTAAATGTTGCGTTGAAGGCCATAGCAAGTGTTTTCTTCTTTTCACGCATAAGATTTTGCAAAAATTCTGCTTCATATGAAGACAAAAAAAAATAAGTCTACTTATAACAGGGTGCAATTGGTACCCATGGGAATTCCAATAGATTGTTGGAAGACCTGGTCTCCAAAAATAAAATAGATATTGTCAATCAGATACTCAAGCATCTTTTTGATATCAACTTCAGAGTACTTGCAAATGACCAATGACAAGGTAAGTAAATTTACGAGTTCCACTTTATTAAAAAAGCAGCTGTTCACATCTTGTGATTTCAAATGGTCCAAAAGTTCCTTGGAATTTTTAAGTATCCACATCTGATTTACACCACTTCTAGTATATATTGTTGCACGGAACTCTTGAAGTTTCTCCTTCACTACTTTGTGAGGAGTATAGAAAAAGGCTTGGTTGAACATTTACTGGAACCCATTATATACTAGTATGTGTCTTTGTAAGGATTCGTGTGAAGTTTCGAAATCCAATATATATAAATATGGTAGTTCAAATTCATTTTGGTTCTTTGGGATATTAAAAATATTCATAACTGACATGTGATTTTGAAGAATTTCTTCCTTAGAAAGGGGACTATGAGTATAAGATGGATTACCACTTGTAAAATTAAATCCAAGTTCTTCTAAAATACAATTAATATAATGAGGCTTACAAACAAATACAATGTTGTTACCTGCTTTATCAGCAGGGACCAGTACGTACTGATAATGTAATCTAATTCTTTTTTCACTTCTGGATTATTGAATACAGAAGGATAGATGGTTTTCATGTTGCCCCTCAATCTTTTAATACGCTATTTTAACATGGATCTAATACATTTAATCCATTCTGAAAACGTGTCAACGTCTTCTTTTGCATATCTGGCCCTTCATTTGGTCACACTTTAAAGTTTGGTTAAAGTGATATATGTTATTTTTTTTGTAAATTCAAATACCTCGGTAATACCAACCAGCCTTTAAAATGATTCCTTTAATAAAAACTTTTGTTTCATAATACAGCATTGTATAAAGATGATAAGTGAGGTGCCGAGATACTTGATAAAGCATTGGTGGAAACCTATTTCTCTTCAAAAGCAAAGATTTGTCAAAGAACATGGAGGCCACTACGTCTGAGAATGTTTATACCCGAGTTTTTAAGCTTAAAAACATTTCATTTGATCCGTCAGGAAGATATCAAAAAGAGAAATTCTTTGCAATTAAAACATCTAAATGTCATCATCAATCTTGTGAAATTTTAATCTAATTTTCTCAGTTGAAAAGCGTATGTTCTTCGATGACTTGAAGTAAATATTGTGGATAAGAGACTTCATCTTTTAGCACTTAACTTTACTGTCTCTTTTACAAAGTGCAAATGATCTTTTTGAGGTCAAGGAAAGTCTATATTTAGATTCTTTGATACACAGCCTCAGATTTTTGAACATTGATAGTGCAAATCACAGGCTTTTTATCCGTCACGTTTAACGGAAGGCAACATTATCCAAGCAAACTGTTTGTTCCTTAAACTTCAATTTGCCAGCAAAGGAATTAACGCAGTTGATTTAGGTAATGTACTTTATTCAGGGTTCTGTCTTGTAACCACAGATTTTTACACCTTGTAATTCTTTCAAATAAACTTTCATAAGTTCTTACGTATACAAAGTTTTTTTTTGATGCCCCGTTTTCAAAGATTCGGTGGCGTATAGTTTTATGTTTGTCCATCCGTCTGTATGTATCTTAATCTTTTTGTATTTTTGTCCTCAAAAACTGTAACCTTGCACATATCTTTTTATTGAATAAATGATGAGTCGTATCAACATTACATACAATCAATCACTCAATCAATCAATATATTAGTTGTATTTTAAAGGAACTGGGATTGCATTCTACATATATATTATTATAACAGTAACTTGATCCGAAGGTTCGTATCACGTCGAGTTGGTAGGCGCGGATCATCAGATCTAATGAGACGCGAAGCCTTGAGTTTGATCTGATGATCCGCGCCTGTCAACGAGACGTGATACGGCTCTTCGGATCAAGTTACTGTTATAATGATAAATTTATTATATACCCCCTCATAACTAGCTAAATGTAGCAAAATAAAACTTTAGAGATCAATTGTATAGTATTTATCCACAAAACAAAGCATAATAACAATGGACTTTTTAACGCGCAAGAAAAATAACGTCATGTTTTTGCGTACTACGTCATCAGTTTCAGAGAGCGGTGATATGGATTCAGAAAACCACAGTGTGGTGATCCGGAAAGTCGGATCACGACGTCACGTGATTGCGTTAATTCTACAGTAAAATTGAGTGATACACGTTAGGTATATAATAAAAGGTTATCCAACTCAGATCCATAGCTTTCTTTTTTTTAGAGGAGGACAGTCTTCAAAATAAATATCAATTTTGAATCTTTAGATATTTCCAACAACTAACAAAATTTAAGATAAATTTTTAAAATTTGAATAACAATATTGCATTCCAAAACGTCATATTAATCCTTATAAACAAAGGTACTTAGCGGATTCCAGTAAATGTTTTACGTTCTACCAAGCCCCTTTCTTTAATCTTCATTACAACATTTAAAGTAATAAAGGAGAAACTTAAATCTTAAAAATTCCTAGGAACATTTTGGAAAGTTTGAAATTATGAATATATCTATCAAAATCAATAAAATCAAAACCTGCGACTTATCAACTATGTTATTATACAACAATTCCCCGCGATAAATAAAAGTCCACGTTAAAAACCCTTCTTATTCTAAAAACAAGCTCTCACGGGGTTTAATTAAAAGGATCCTGGAGTTCTTTGCTGACAACATTAATGTAGCCCTTGGGGATTGAGGTCTTCGAAAAAACTGTTAAATTTTCATTTGGATGTCCAGCGAGATGACCTATCTTTTCCATCGTCAACTCTAATTATTTCTTAATAACCTATGCCATTGTCACCTGCATATGGCATTCATATCTCCCAACTAACTCCTAGTAGGATCAATTCTCGAACCGGGACAGTCTTTAACAGATAAATTGCTGTAACCGGAATTTCTACAGACTCATTTAATAAAATCAGCATTTCGTAAACTCTACGGTCCATATAATGACCATGTTAGCAAATACAATCTTTCATTGGGATGTGTATTTCGGCTGCCTTGTTTCATAAAAATTTTTCAATCATTATTCCTTGTAATTATACTGAATTTGAATACGGAACGGTCCGTCCATCTTAGCAATACATAGAGCAAATGGCGTATGTGGGATGTCAAATTATCAGACTAATTTATTTTAATTTATATATAGGCCTATCTGTAAATTTTGACTCGTGATTCATAAACAGGGCAACATATTTTTATGTAAAATCATAATTTATTTTCAAGTTTTCAACAATGACATAGTGGAAATTTTAGCACTTGAACCCAGAAAAGTTACATAAAAGATTCAATTGTGAATAAGTTGATGAAAAACGAATATCAGCAGTCTCGTTTAAAGTCATAATTTCGTAGGTTCCATGGTCGATACAATGACCTTGTCAGCAAATACAATTTATCATTGAGTCAAATGCTGACTGGCGTTTTTCGTAATAATTGTTAGGCCATTATTTATACACTGAATTGACGACGGATTCTTCCGTTATTTCCCGATCATGAAAAGGAGCACACAGCGGAAATGACTGGTCAGCAGGGTATGTCCACTCCTCCATGGCACCTGATCCCACCTCTGATGTGTTTTATTTGCTTTCGGGTCAGCCCATTTGGGCTCTGACGGTCCTGTCGATTTAATATCCGAGTGAGGTCTGTCCTTTCAATTTTATTTCCGGGTCAGCCCTGTTGGAGTTTGACGGCCCGACTGATTTGACGTCCGGGTCAGCCCTATCGAAGTTTAACGGTGTTTTCAATTTGACATCAGGATCAGCCATCCTTAGGTCTATTCAGCTCCGCAATATCTGGACTAACCGGTGAATTGAGTTGATATCGCTGTTGTAAATGTGGCTGAATTGCATAGGTAATTTTTCCTTTGTGTTGACTAAGTATGTTTAAAATGTTATTAAATGCATTAAATTATATATAACACATTAGTGTATAACCGTTGATTACAAGTGCAAAAATGCCATTTCATACCATTGCTCTTGCAAAAATGTCTATACTCATATCCTTTGAATGTTGATCCAATTCTGTTTATGACGAAAGAGAGCAATGGTATTATCAATGTATCAAGATTTCTTAGGTCTGATAGTCTTATATGCTTTCCATCAATTCAAATGCCGTTCCTCGCCGATACCCGTGATAATAAAGCAGTCAGATGTAACCAATGGGAGGATTATACTCTGATGCTGATATCGTAGTATACGTTTATAATTGTGAAGAACATAAATTATAACATTATCCTGTAAAAAACAAATACTAGTAATTTAAAAGCAAATGTACAACGTGTATATAGTAAGCCGAGATAGAAAAAAAAACATTACTTAAACTGCCATCTGTTTATGCCAGTGATAAAATATATAAGATTGATTTAAGCAACTCATAATATTAGGATACGAATAAATATGTTAACCCTGAAAACCACACCCAGAAATGATTTGTTAGGAAAAAATGGAAACTTTACTTATATAACAAAAACATTGTTTTATATTAAAAAACATCATCAAAATCATCCCTGTCTTCCAAGCTGTTAATCCTATAAAATGCTCTGATCCTTTGACAAACAAAACAAATAGACGACCTCACTATTAAAACACGCCATTAAGCACTTCACAGATTGAAAGCTTAACTTGATGTTATTCTTTATCGTCACGTTTTTAGTTGCATAAAAATGTTAAAGATAAAAAGAAATCGGTTAATATAAACTTTTTTCTATCATATCATTTGATATCCAGTAAGCTGACATGAAATTTTATTCATTATCTATGTAAACTGGTGATAATGTTGTTAATTTATACTGGGGTGCTTCAATTTGGTTACACTAGTATGCCAATTTTTCAAAGTAAAAATAAACAAAGGTATCAAGCCATGTAAATATTTCAATAAGATCCTTTTTTCTGACGCGTAATAAGGTATCCCAACACGGACACAAAAACACGATTGAACGAATCATTTCACTTTTCAAAGAACTATCCTCTGCTGCAGTTACAAAATGCAATGAAAAATGGTTATAATAATTTGTTAAATATAAAATCTTTTAGCATAGATTTTTAATTTTCAAAGCAATTTTCTGCATCTTGAAAAGTGTGAAAAACCTGATGAGTCACAACTTTCCAGTAGGTAATGCAAATCTTATACAGGATTAAAACACGGAGACTTGGAATCCACAGAGATGCGAACAATGTCACCAAAAACAAACATAGAAAAACTGCCTTTATACAAGAAAGTCGAACACGCTGTCACGTAAATTTATTTTACAGCTCTAGAAACTAAGACAACTGTCCCACATGACATCTTGTCTCATTTTAACAAAAGCAATAAATCTAAGCTGATTTCGAAGTGTCATTAAATAAAATGTGGATGAAATATATAGAGAAACGAACAGTATTCAAGCTCAAAGGTCGATTCTAAAAACAAAATAGAGCAGACCAACACAGACCTCTAAAATATATTAAAAAATAATATTTACATTTCCAATGTCTTCTTCCGAAATAAAATTACAAATAGTTGTACAAGTAAAATAGTTTTACAAGTAAAAATACTTTACATTGGTTCATCAATAGGCGTGTAGCACGTGAATTTGCGGAATCAAGAGAATCTAAATGAAAGGAATAACTGTTATTAGTCCCCTACCGGTGAAACCGGAGGGGACTAGAGGTTTCCTCTGCGTCTGTCCGTCTGTCTGTCTGTCTGTCCGTCCGTCTAGCTGTCTGTCTGTCTGTCCCCGTCTGTCTGTCAGTCTATCCCACTTGGTTTTCCGCACTTTTTTCTAAACGCTTGCAGATATTGAGCTGAATTTTGGTATGTGAGTGTATCTTGATGAGTTACAGACCAAGTTTAAATTTCGCATCGCTTCATTAATTTTTGGCAGAATTATGGCATTTTGAATTTTTCGTATTCGTTTAATTAAGATCGGGATCGTGCTGCGCTAACTTCCGATGGTCGACATAAATATGAAGCGAGTAAAAGACGTTGGAAAAAATGAGTTGAATTTTCATCTTGATGTGGATGATTTTATTAGGTTTAAGGCATTCACGACCTAAAAAAAAACCATGCAGTTTTACCTTGGATATAACTTCTGCATATTATAAAATGACATTATGAAGAAAAAGGGGAACCCGGTAGGGGACATGTATTGCTTTATGCAATACTCTCAGAATGCTTGTTATTTTGGTTTCATGACGATGATCAATCGATTGGTTTGCGTGATAATTTTTTTGCATAAACGCCGTAAAGCCATTTGATTGATCACATAATGAAACCAAGAAAATAGACAGTTATTCCTTATATAAATAAGAAAATTGTTTATTAACATTTGTCTTAATTTAGATTGCATTTGCTTACAAGGTCGTTGTGTCACACATAGAACATGTGAAATAATGACATTAAAGGAAACTATAAATACTCCTGTTTTATCAATTTATGTTTCAATAGCTTGTCTTTTTATAGAAATTGCTGTTACGTAGAGCACGCCAATGTAGATCATATAAAATGAGATATATAAACCTTATACGCAGATAATATGGGTATATTGCTTCATAAGCAAGAGAAGTTGACGATTGGTAAATTAAAGGCATCAAATTATCATAAAACTTTGTTGTTAGGTTACCAATATCGTTTTTTCTAGCAAAACATCCACGTTTTAGCCATTGTGTGTAGACTCTGTGGTTTCTTTTATTTCGAGCTCACCAGGATATATTGTGTCGCCATAAGAATGGAGCTAATCCTTGTTCATCTATATACCGGTATCTTATTGTCGAGTTGAAGCCAACAGAAAGTGTATTCTTCGTCTCATATATAAATTTTTTGAATAATTATCAGTGTAATATATGGAGATAACAAACAGTACTCGAGCTCAGGGTCAAGTTTTATCAATTTTAAATAAATCAATATTTACTATTTTTCCAATAATCGGATAAAAATTTACAATTCAAACAAGCTTGCTATACATCATTATGCCAGCAATGACAAGAAACACAAATAATGAATTCCTTTTGCACGTGCCAACCTTTTTTAATATTCGTAGACTCTAAGTTCTCTGAAGCAAGTATGTAAATCCAATATTGTTGTAAAATGTTTTCCTATGAAGTCATTCATTTGGTTACAATACACATGGGAAACTCACATTCAAAACTTCTACAGTGAAATTTCTATTTTTCTCATAGTTCTAATGTAGAACATCATATCAAATTTCCAAAATTAAGGTAGGACACAATAGATAGGCCAAATTTTTCCTCAAATTCAAATTTTCTGAAACTTTGACGTTTTGTTCTAGGATACAAAATCTCTCTTAATATATAATATGAAAGAAATTCAACCGCACATATTTTGCCCACATTGTCTGAAATATGGCCTATCAGACCCCTGTAAGAAGATTGTGAAATCAGACACTCGACTTGAGAATGAGCCTTATTTTAGAATTATCAATTGATCTATTGCAAGTTTGTGTTATAATTTTGATAAAGATAACCTTTTTGTTACTTTAACTTAGTTAGTAATATTGATACTTGACAATTTGAGAAAAATATTAAGTAAAAAAAAGAACATACATAGTGTCGGAATTGAAAATTCACATGTAGATATCCTACACTTAAAGTTTTCTAAAGAAAAAATGTAGCATTCAATTTTTGCAAAAAATTAACAGAATAATTAAAATGGGTACCAGAATAAAATGTGTAAAAATAAAGAAAATTGAACCAGTAGTTTCTGCTATTTTGGCGATTTCAAAAATTTTAATGGCAAAAAAAATTAAAGATTCAGTAGATGACGTCACAATATTTGACCTTTGACCTCTTGATATGACCTTGACCTTTATAGTACACAAAGAACGGAGACTCCTTATATGTGTGACCAAATATCAGCCCTCTACTATTTATTGGACAAAAGTTACACTGCATTTTATATCAGACTGTTACATGCTTGTTTATTGCACTTAGATAGCGCAAACACATTCCAAAATGTAAACTCCCAAGTGACCAACATATAGGATTCTCTGATTTTTTTTCACAAAATATGACGCAATCATGCCAAAACTTGTTATTTTTCTTACAGGGGTCATTTATTGTTGTCGATGTAGTAATATTATTCTTTTTTCTCCAGTATTTTTTAAGACATTAGTAAAAAATAGAGTCCAGGGGTGTTTTGTACTACCTTAAAATACCAAGGCAAAAAATAAAATAGCTGTTGGCAAGGAGTATGTGTTTTTGCTAAAACGTTCATCTTGATATAAATTTCTACAGTATATTTTTGTATTTTCAGTATTACGTTGCTATAACGTTTGTAATCATAACAGAAACATTGGTGATGATCAAATTACAACACATCTCAGCATCTATATGAAATGCCTATCTAGGAAATTAGTTAAGATATTTATAGAGCCTTCCAATTTTACAGAATTTAAGTGGTTACGGACACTACAGTTTTTTGTAAAAACTTTAATTTTCCACATTAAAACATGATGAAATTTCATTACAATGGTTACATAGCCCAACTTTTTTTCTGTAAGTAACAGAGCATAAATACTGTGATTTAAGACATAAATCTGAAAAATTAAATGATATGGACATTATTTTTATTTGGCATAATGAGAGGGGTACAATTATTTGAAAAATGTATAACGTTGCATCCCTGTTATATTTTCTTTCATATCTTCAAAAGTTGTTATTCAATCCTGAAAATTCAAGCACCAAAATAATTTGTAAAATAAATTCTAAAGTCTGATAATGATCATTGGCATGGAAATGAACTATATTTAACAATTAGTTCAATTGAAAGTGCTGTAATTTCAAAGTGCAACCGCATAACGCTGAAAAAATTCATTTCTGGGGTACATTTTTTGCATTTACTTATATTCTGTTAAGGCTAGATCAACAAAATTTTGCACGTAAGTCCTTTTTAAGTATTCCTATAAATAAATTACAATAAATTGCATGTAAAGAAAAAAACATTTCTTAAAATCATGAATAACAATGTGGTATTCTTATTGCGCTCTATATTGTGTTTCACCCGACTGCAAATCATAGGCTTTTTAACCCGTCACGTTTTACGGAAGGGAACATTGCCACAGCAAATCGTATTTTCCTTAAACTTCAATTTGCCAAAAAAGAAATTGACGTGGTTATTAAGGGTAATATACTTTATCACAGATAGGTACAGTCTTGTAACAACACTTTTTTCAAAATAAATCCCACATCTTGTATTCCTTTTCGAATAAACTTTGACTAGGTCCTACCTATACAAACTTTTTTGATGCCAAATTATCAAAGATTCGGCGCCATATAGTTTTATGTTTATCCGCTCTACAAGTGATTATCAGACTTATATCCATAGCTCCCTATCTATTGAGGACATAATTAATTAATTCAAAATTATATTTCAGTTCATTCTATATTCCAAACAATCAAAATTAATTTGTATTACCATATCTTTATTGGATTCCTAAACCCTAAATGTAAATAACCACACGAACAAAGATACAAAGCAAGTTCCACTAAATATCCTACCAAGCCTTTCTTTAATCCTCACTAAACATTTAAAATAATGAAAAAGAAAGTTCAAGAGCACTGTTCTTTTCAATGATATATTCGAGAAGCGGTGCACTAGTAATTGAGATGTGGCTTCTTAAAAATTCTAAAGAAGTTTTTGGAAAATATAAAATTATAAATATCTACCAAAATCAATAAAATCAAAACGTACGACTTATTTACCTATATTATTATACAGCAATTCCCTGCGATAAATAAAAGTCCGGGTTAAAAATCATTCTTATTCTAAATACCAGTACGCTCAGGGTCATATTAAAAGGATGCTGGGGTTCGTTACTGACAACATTTATGTAGCCGTTGGAGATTGAGGTCTTCCAACAAATTGTTAAATTTTCATTTGGATGTCCAGTGAGATGATTTAGCTTTTAGCTTTTCTATCACCAACTTAAATTTCTTTCATTATTTCGAAGTATCCAATGGTCACCTGCATATGGCTTTCACATCTCCCACCTAATTTGCTAATTTAGAGCATACTCCGAGGAGGATCAATTCTGAAACCGGGACAGGCTTTAAAAGATAAATTTATATAACCGGAATTTCAACATACTAGTTTAAAATCAGCATTTTCTAAACTCTACGGTCCATATAATGACCGTGTTAGCAAATACAGTCTTTCATTTGGATGTATTTTGTCTGCCTTCTTCATATTATTTTCCAATCATTATCCCATCTTAGCAATACATGGAGCTAATGGCGTATATGACAATTATTACATTATTTTTACTTACATATAGATAACTCTCTATAACGCGCGTTATTTAATTTGTTTGCACATGCCTTTGCAGTTATGAGACTATATCTTAAAAAAATAATAATGATTCATTGCTAAATTCAATTGTTAATATAAGTGACAAAGTGAAGTATTAAAGTTGAGTTATCAATATGGTTTAAAGTGTAAACCAAATTTATCCATAGTTTACTAATTAAATGCGAAATAATTCCAGGCCTTGAAAAAACGTCTTCATCACCTGATTCGATGCGCAAGAACATGCTCTACGTATGTACAATTTTCTAAATAACTGACAAAAAAGTTTATGAAACAAGAATATCAGCAGTCTCGTTTAATTTCATCTTTTCGTAAGTTCTATAGTCGATACAAGGAACTTGTCAGCATATACAATTTCTCAAATGCTGACTGACGTTTTTCATACTTATTGTTAGTCCATTATTCATACACTTGAATTGACGAAGAAATTTTCGTTATTCGGCAGGGGATGCTCACTCCTCAATGGCATATGATCCGACCTCTGATGTTCTTTATTTGCTTTCGGGCCAGCCCTATTGGGGTCTGACGGTCCTGTCGATTTAATATCCGACTGAGGACTGTCTTATCAATTTTATTTCTCTGTCAGCCCTGTTGGAGTTTATACAATTTCGCAAGATCTGTACTAAATGGTGAAGTTGATATAGCTATTGTAAATGTGGCTGTATTGCATAGGTAATTTTTCCTTGGTGTTTTTGTTTAAAATGTTATTAAATTATAACACACTTGTGAATAACCGTTGATTACAAGTACAAATGCCATTTCATACCATTGCTCTTGCAAAAACGTCTATACTCATATCCTTGAATGTTGATCCAATTCTGTATCTGACAGATAAATCAAAGGAGCAACTCAGCCTCCATTTTTGAAACATGAAATTGTATTGTCTGTCATAGTTGTTTCATTAATCAGTGCTATATCAAAAACAGCAAATGACCGAACGTAGTTTATGACGAAAGAGAGCAACGGTATTATCAATGTATCAAGATTTCTTAGGTCTGATAGGTTTTCTATGCTTTCCATCAATTCAGAGAAAAATGGTAAGAAATTTGGATACTGATATAAGATAAATATTACATCTATGATAAAGCAAAAGCGCGTACTGAAAGCTAGGGAAATAACTTTTTATCGTCTTATCAAACATTATAGTAGAATCATGTAGGAGAAAATATGGAAAAATAAATGTTCTTAGCAACTATCAAGAATTAATGAGTCTTTCAGTAATATTTACATTTAGTGAACATTATCTCAGTGAAACAATTTGACTTAAAGAAATTGACATATTTTAGCGACTAAATCGAACAACGACTTGAAAACAGGCAACAAACATGTAATCCGATCTTACTAAGATAAACTATTACATAGAAGAAGAAAACATTTATCCTCTAAAAATACAGCTGAAATATAAAAACTCTCATTACATTTAAAATAGAGCAATAGTAAAAACTGAGGAAGCCTAACGAGTTTCAAAATGATGTCAATGTATTGGCGAAAAAAGCAAAATAAGGGATGATTGATCTAAAGAATTACTGAAGAATACGGACTGTGAACAGATCAAGATCACGTGTCCTGGGAGCACTAACACTGGAATCATGTGCCTGGGAGAAGTAAGTATTACCTTTCGTCGGTCACACCTACCGAGAGATTTTTGTATAAATTAGGTAAAAATTAAGGAATTCTTACTCGAATGGTACAGAAACTATGACCTACGATAGGTGGAATCAACAAAGACTCAACAATATATTTTATTTGTTATTAAATTAGCATCGTTATACTTACCATTGAATTTGCTAAATGCTGATGTTAAAGGAATTCAAAACACTTGCCTCTGTTTTAAAATTTAATTGTGCCCAGGATATCAGTGAGACTGAAATAACATAGACAAGTCATTGTAAAACATTGCTGCAGAAACAGGAAACGTAAACAATAGAAAAGTAAATGTTTGATTTTTAGTTTACCATATTAACGTCTACAGTCAGTAAAATATCTAGCTGTGAAGCTATTTGTTGCCGATCATTTTTTTTGGCAATTTACAGAAATCTATACAGTTGACATATGAATGAAAGGAGCAAGTGTAAATTGATGAAAGGTCATCAGTATCTAATGATGAATCCAAAGCAAAATGTAAAAGTATTTGTTGTCATACAAATGTAAGTAGGCAACTTGATTTTATGTTTCAATGGAGCAACAATATGCAACACTTTTTAGTTATACAAAGTCAACACTTTGTAGGTAAACATAGTTATCTAATACACATTTCTAAAGTCTTTAAGGGATAAACCAATGAAGGGATTGGACGAAGACGGGAGGTGATGATGAGCCTCCAATTTTTCGAGACTTAATTTGTTGGTAACTCTGATCCCGTATAAGCACGATGACCATTGCAGTCCAGTGGACAATTTCGATGTTATTTTTCTCACATGAGTCTTACCAATGAAGGAAATGTCATTTTATGAAAATAAAGTATCTTAGGGATTCGAAACAAATCGTTATCTCTTGTAATACCAAAGTAAATTAATATCGGTGAGAATCATAATATGTTTTATAAAAGCTATACACAAATGATAGAGTGGATGAAGAGTGCAATATATAAATCTCACTGTCCACCTCAAAGGAAACTGACAAGAAGTAGATGTGTTTGATGTGGGTTTTTTTTTTTAAATATACATCCCCTTTGAAAGGTAATATTTATTTTCCATCAAATGGCATAGTATCTTTTGAACCAGATGCCAAAAAAAAAAATAATAACTGAAAATCAAAAGCTTAAATTATTTTGTGATTGAACAATTAGATTAAATACGAAATTTCACAAGAAACAAACAGTATTAAAGCTCAAGGGCGCATTAAGCAGAGAAAACATGGACCTCTAAAACATTAGAGGTGAGATGTGGTGCCGCAGAGAAGTAAAAATCCCCTGCCGACCCTTCACACCCGCTGTGTACTCCTTGTAATGATCGGGAAATAAGGAAAAAAACGTCGATAATTCAGTGTGTAAATGGTTTACCAATGAATATGAAAAACGACAGTCAGTATTTGTCTCAAGAATTACATTTATTTTTTAGTCAAAATAAAATACTAAGTAAATGCATGTTTGAAAGTTTTCAATCCTAATCTGTTAGCATATTGATCTACTATTGCCCAATAACATACTGTAAATATCTTACTTTAAATAATATCTTTATTTTTAAAATGCATTCAACATCTTTAAGAATGCATTAAGGTTTTTTTTTAATTTCATAAATTATTACTCTATTATTCTGCAACATTGTTATGGATATAATTTACACCCAGATAAAAGTTTCTTTTGTGAATCTGCAGATAGAAATCCATTAAAGTGTCACAACTCTGGTAAAAATCAAGTAGTTAAATGCACAGTTGTGAAAAGGTTGTGCTGAGATCGAAAAAAACACGATAAAAAGCCATCTGCTTTATAAAGCATCATAATGCTAGGAATAAAAAATAAATTGATAGATTTCACAACTCATGATACATTTTTAAAAAATTGTAAACGCTAAAAGTCACAAACAATCCAAACAATCCACAACAGGTTATGAATAAATTGAAATCTTTATGCATATACACAGTATATTTATTTGAATACAATAACACATCCTTTACTAAGATTTTCGAACTTTTTTGATAAAAAATGTACATGCTTTCAGTCCTCAAAATAAACCCTTTGACAAACATAAAAAAAACTTCAGTGCCTTAATCAGATATAGGACTAAATGTCTGCACGTCAGTTGGCACTTCAGAGATTGAAAGCTTCATCAGGTGTGCTTCTCGATCTTTTTTGTGTGTTTGTTAATGAGGACTTAAAGGCTGTGTCACAAAACAGTAAACTAGGGCTAATTGTAACGGGGACCGTTACAGATGTTCCCCAAACGCTCCCCAACTCCCTTTTGTTGCCATATTTCCTTAAGCTCTATTAAATAAGAGATACTTTGTGCAATTTAGACTTAAACGACGTTTTCCCAGAAGACTACAAAATATATTTAAATTTAACCATTTCATGCGAGCTCATGTGAATGCATATGGGTAATGATCATATCATCTTTTCTACACTTTGCATATATATTCAAATAGACTTAATATCAAAGCGTTAAATCCAGAAGTATTAAAATATACACTTACTCAAGCATATTTTTAATTTTACTCATTTCACGTGCAGGCACGTGCAAGCATGTGCATGATGACCATACATTCTTGTAGGGGTCAATAATGTCTATCAATATTTTAAATACCATCCTATTTCGTTGAAAACCAAGGGGGTTATAACCATTTCAAGTTTAAGCCAATCAGATTTCAGAGCACATGCATGCTTGTGATTTAATGACAATTGTTATATATCCTATTGTAGGACATCCTATTGTGTGCTTATGTTTTAAATTTCGTAGCATTTCGTCAAAAAAAGGAAAAGATATTGAGATTTTTGTTTCAGCCAATCAGAGTGAAGAACACGTGCACGCACGTACATGACGACCATACCATCTTGTTGGAGTCCATTATGTCTGTCTATGTTCTAAATCCCATCCTGTTTGGTTGAAAAACAAGGGAGTTACAGCCATTTAAATTTTAAGCCAATCAGATTGCAGCACACGTGCATGCGCGTGTTTTCACGACAACTGTTATATATCATATTGTAGGACATCCTAATGCATGACTATGTTTAAAATTTCAAAGCATTTCGTCAAAAATTAAAAAAGATATTGCAATTTTTGTTTCAGCCAATCACAGCAAAGCACACATGCACGCACGTGCATGACGACTACACCTCCTTGTAGGAGTCCATTATGTCTGTCTATGTTCTAAATCCCATACTGTTTGGGTGAAAAACAAAGGAGTTATAGCCATTTAAAGTTTAAGCCAATCAGATTGCAGTGCACGTGCATGCGCGTGTTTACATGACAATTGTTATATATCATATTGTAGTACATCCTAAAGTATGCCTATGTTTTAAATTTCATAGCATTTCGTCAAAAAACAGAAAAGATATTGAGCTTTTTGTTTCAGCCAATCAGAGTGAAGCACACGTGCATGCGCGTGAGTTCGTGCTAATTTGACATTGTAATTTTATTAACACTTTTAATATATCCTCATGTAATGAGTTTCAAAGCATTTCATCAAAAAATGTAAAAGTTATAGCTTTATTAAGTATATCAGTCATTTCACTCATTTCACGCGCACGCACGTGCAGGCGTATGCGCGCAAAATGACCTTCGTTCCGCACACCTACACTACACACCCATTAACCCTAAAAAGGTTTTAGCTCAGTTGGGTGAACAGTTTCTGAGAACACTCGCGGACAAAAAAGTACCGGAGAACAAATAAGAAAAAAAATAATAATAACTAGATGCGTTCTTGTTGCTAGGGCAACAAGCAGGTCTTCCGCCCGACTTTCTGTTAGAGTTCTATGCTGCATCATCCCATTAAATAGATTTAAGAATGTATTTTTTCGTTTACGTTCATTTACAGCAGTATCTCAACATATATCATGATTATCACAGGTAAACCTCAAAATATCTTTAAATATAGCTTTTAAAAATCGGCAAAATATTTCATACATGTTATAATAGTGAGAGAAGTCATTTGCAATTGAAAAATGACAGAAACAAAGAAAAAATTTGGGAACGCCCACGGCGGGATTCGAACCCCCAACAGTGGGTCAAAGTTTGGTTCGGTCATATCTTTTCAATAAATCACGCATCAAGACATTAATCATATATTTATAATTCTCATAGGACACACTATAAACCCTGTAAATTCTAAAGAAAAATATTGAAGAACAAAAAAGTTGAAAAATAGAACTTTTTAAATTCTCTTCCGTTTGCAACCGGAAGTGCCGACGACGAAAAATAAAGGTCGTTCCCCATAACGGAATTCGATGTTCTATCACCTCAGTGAGTTTCACTTTCATATCTTTAGCCGTTCTCGAGAAAACTGCTGGACAAAATGCCTTTTAAAAAATACAAAAATCCCCCAAAATCGCGAATGAAAGTGATTTTCGAAAAAATGAAAAACACGTCTGGAGATATTCTTATGATGCATCTTCCCTGTGAAAATCTTTGAAATCTGTCCACGCATAGCTGAGATATCGGCTGTACTATGAAAAAAGAATAATAATAATAACTAGATGCGTTCTTGTTGCTAAAGCAACAAGCAGGTCTTCCGACCCACTTTTCTTTAGAGTTCTATGCTGTGTCATCACAAGAAATAGATTTCAGAATGTATTTTTTTCGTTTAAGTTCATTTGCAGTAGTCTCTCAATACAGACAAGAAAACATTGATGTAACCATCAATTGTTGCCCGGGAAATATATAAAGTAAACAATGTGAAATGAGTCTTGATCATCAAACCGCTTCGATATGTGTGAAAAGGCATGTGTCTAATTGATGGAGACGATAGTAGCGAATATTTTGAAAACTTATAGTCGGATAAATATCAAACAAAAACGATACCATTTTAAACTTCAATTTCTCAAGTAAATGTTGGCTGCATAAAATATAAATTGAAGTTAGACACATGCATCACCTATATTCAAAAATGTATTTAATTTTCAATTTTAGAATAAAAAACACGAAGTGTGCAGAGTACGTTTTTATGCGAGAAGAAAAATTCGATGTTCTAAAAAAGGGGACCTGTCGTTATTTTGATAATAAATGATAAGCAACTTTATATATTAAATATGAAAAGCAGAAATATTTTTAAAGATTCACTTGATGGAAGTAAATATGTTATATATCCCGTAATTTACAAAGGGAAAGAACATTCCGATTAACAATCTTTTCAATGTTTAGAAAACGTTAAATTCTGCATAACTACTCCCACCCCAATCTCCATACACCAACGCTTAAACTTATATGTATAGAGCAGCCCGGTCCTCCGGGCTGCAATAATAATCATTATAGATATTTCACAAAATATAGCTTTTAAAATTCGGTAAAATCTTCCATACATGTAATAAAAGAGAGAAAAGTAATTTGCAAAAGAAAAAATACAAAAACAAAGAAAAAATTTTTGCAACGCCCCCAGCGGGATTCGAACCCGCGACAGTGGGACAAAGTTTGGTTCGGTCATATCGTTTCAATATATGCACGCATCAAGATACTGAACACATATTTAGAATTCTCATAAGACACACTATAAACCCTGTAAATCCTAAAGAAAAATATTGAAAAACAAAAAAGTTGAGAAATGTGACTTTTTGAATTCACTTCCGTTTGCGACCGGAAGTGCCGACGACGAAAAATAAATGTCGTTCCCCATAATGGAGTTCGATGTTCAATCACCTCACTGAGTTTCACTTTCATATCTGTAGCCGTTCTCGAGAAAACTCC
The DNA here is from genome assembly GCF_032062105.1 of Saccostrea cuccullata. Taxonomy (NCBI): domain Eukaryota; kingdom Metazoa; phylum Mollusca; class Bivalvia; order Ostreida; family Ostreidae; genus Saccostrea; species Saccostrea cuccullata. Next base: position 26,597 of record NW_026936524.1, read on the forward strand.
TGGACAAAATGCCTTTTAAAAAACACGAAATTCCCCAAAAATCACGAACGGAAGTAAATTTTGAAAAAATGAAAAACACGTCTGGAGATATTCTAATGATGCATCTTCCCTGAGAAAATCTTTGAAATCTGTCCACTCATAGCTGAGATATCGGCTGTACTATGAAAATAGAATAATAATAATAAAAAACAGAAGGAAAACAATAAGGTCTTCCGAAGGAAGTCGGAAGACCTTAACTAGAGCAAAGCTCGTTGCAAAGCAACGAGTAGGTCTTCCGTCCAGTTTTGACCGGAAGTGACGTCAACAAAAGAAAGAAAATAGCTAAGTCGTCGCCAGTGACTTTATAATTTCAATTTGCGTCAAAACCTTCAAAATAAGCTATTTTTGGCTACTTCCGGTTTGACCGGAAGTGACGTCGACGGACAGAAAATTAATTTTTATGCTCCCAGAGACATATGTTTCCCAAAAACTTGTCAAGAAATGCAAAAATAGGCGTTTATCGACTACTTCCGGTTTGGCCGGAAGTGACGACGCCGGACGTTTTTTGACGACTGCATTAGATAAAACTTGAAATTTTGAACAACTTTGCTTCTTTGACCTATTACAAATTCTCAATACTTTTTGAGATATAAAGAAAAAAACTTTCGGCCCCTCTGGGCCCTTTATTTTAGGGGCCAGCCCTTTTTACAAGGTATGATTTGAAAGATCTTGGAATTCTACACTTCTTTTGTTCTATATGTCTTAACAAAATATTTGTAGGTAAAAAGATATCGAAGAAAAGGTGTTAGAAATTTTAAATTCTCGACATGCCCTTTTTCGGACAATAGCGAGCGTCGGTGTGCAGCACTTCCGGTGAAAATGAAATGCGTATGTCACATCTACATACATTGCTCTATCATTGCTCAAAAACTCAAGTTTCTATCCTAAGCCGTTTTTGAGGAAACTCGCGGACAAACTGACCCCCTGAAAATCACTAAATCGTCAAAAACTCAAAACCGGAAGTGACTTCATCAAAACAAAAAATTATATATCAAGTTTGTTTCATGTTCTATCAGTCCTGAAAGTTTCACGAAAATCAGGCCAGCCGTTTCCGAGAACTCACATGCACAAAATCGGTAAGAAAAAAAAACAATAATAAGAACTAGAGCAAAGCTCGTTGCAAAGCAACGAGTAGGTCTTCCGTCCAGTTTTGACCGGAAGTGACGTCAACAAAAGAAAGAAAATAGCTAAGTCGTCGCCAGTGACTTTATAATTTCAATTTGCGTCAAAACCTTCAAAATAAGCTATTTTTGGCTACTTCCGGTTTGACCGGAAGTGACGTCGACGGACAGAAAATTAATTTTTATGCTCCCAGAGACATATGTTTCCCAAAAACTTGTCAAGAAATGCAAAAATAGGCGTTTATCGACTACTTCCGGTTTGGCCGGAAGTGACGACGCCGGACGTTTTTTGACGACTGCATTAGATAAAGCTTGAAATTTTAAACAACTTTGCTTCTTTGACGTATTACAAATTCTCAATACTTTTTGAGATATAAAGAAAAAAACTTTCGGCCCATCAGGGCCCTTTTCACGAGGTATGATTTGAAAGATCTTGGAATTCTACACTTCTTTTGTTCTATATGTCTTAACAAAATATTTGTAGGTAAAAAGATATCGAAGAAAAGGTGTTAGAAATTTTAAATTCTCGACATGCCCTTTTTCGGACAATAGCGAGCGTCGGTGTGCAGCACTTCCGGTGAAAATGAAATGCGTATGTCACATCTACATACATTGCTCTATCATTGCTCAAAAACTCAAGTTTCTATCCTAAGCCGTTTTTGAGGAAACTCGCGGACAAACTGACCCCCTGAAAATCACTAAATCGTCAAAAACTCAAAACCGGAAGTGACTTCATCAAAACAAAAAATTATATATCAAGTTTGTTTCATGTTCTATCAGTCCTGAAAGTTTCACGAAAATCAGGCCAGCCGTTTCCGAGAACTCACATGCACAAAATCGGTAAGAAAAAAAAACAATAATAATAACTAGAGCAAAGCTCGTTGCAAAGCAACGAGTAGGTCTTCCGTCCTGTTTGACCGGAAGTTTATGCTACTTCCGGTGTGACCGGAAGTGTCGACGACGGACAGAAAATTAATTTTTATGCTCCCAGTGACAGATGTTACCCAAAAATTTTTCAAGAACGGTAAAAATACGCGTTTCTCGACTACTTCCGGTTCGGCCGGAAATGACGTCGACGGAGGTATTTTGACGACTGCATTAGATTAAGCTTGAGATTTTGAACAACTTTGCTTCATAGACGTATTACAAATTCTCAATACTTTTTGAGATATAAAGGAAAAACTTTCGGCCCCTGTAGGCCCCTAATTTTAAGGGCCAGCCCTCTTTTCGAGATATCATTTGGAAGAACTTAAAATTCTACACTTTTTTTGTTCTATATGTTTTAACAAAATATTTCCAGGTTAAAAGATATCGTAGAAACAGTGCTAAAAATTTTGAAATTCGCGATAGGCCTATTTTCGGGCCATACCGAGCGCCGACGTGCAGCACTTCCGGTAAAAATAAAATACATTCCACAAATCTACAGACATAGGTCTACTACACCTGAGAGTATCACGTGTCTATCTAAAGTCGTTTAGGAGAAATCGTGCGGACAAACTGACCCTTAAAATATCATTAAAGTGCTGATAACTCCGGACCGGAAGTGACGTCATCAAAACAGAAAAAAACGCATAAGGTTCAAGTGATGTTGCATAAGTCCTGAAAGTTTCATGGGAATCCATTCAGCCGTTTTCGAGAAATCGCGTGCACAAAATCGGTAAGAAAAAAAAACAATAATAATAATAAAAGTGAAAAAGAAACCTAAGAATAACAAGAAGGTCTTCCGCTGAAGACGGAAGACCTTAATAATAATAATAATAATAAAAAACAGAAGGAAAACAATAAGGTCTTCCGAAGGAAGTCGGAAGACCTTAATAATAATAATAAGAAACAGAGTAAAAACAATATGTTCCCAAACTCCGTTTGGGGAACATAATTACAAGTGCTTAAGGTAAAGGATTCGTGTCACATGTCATTCTGCATAATGAGCTAGCTGATCCTAAGGCAACGTAGTTAACGAGGGCAGAATCATCTGCTACATGGAGATAGCTGTCAATAAGATATAGTTAAAGTCTATCAACTTTTAATATTTTTATTGTCTTCTCCGCTCTACCTGAATTTTTTTTGGAAATCTGTTTCATATAAATTATACGTCAAAATGAGAGCTGAAGAAAGCCAAATTAAGTCAATTAATACATCATCAAGTATTTGTTGACAAAAGGGGAAATATAAATACGAGAGTACCAAAATAAAACTTCCTTTAAAATTACATTCAAGAGATAAAATAAACGACATAATACAAATCATGTATATCAGTATTAATTTATTCTCTTTAAATACAGTTGAAAGTAAGCATGATTATATGTAACACAAAAGATGAATCCATTTCTTTATTGATTTAAAAGGCTTGTTTATGACCTGTACATTTCCAAGAATATGTCAGTTGTAAAAGTTTTGAAAAATAAATGTGAAGTGTATCGAAAAGACAATGCGCACTGGCAATGCGAAATGAGGTTGACAATCAAAATATGCCTAGGACTGGAATTGAGGAATATGTCTGTTTTAGTTGCGTATATAGTGGCTTTACGTGGGTCATGGGAGTCTTGTTCACTAGTGGAGATGTTTGTTTTGAAATAGTAAAACCTTATCTCTCGTTAAAAACTCGCCGAAAGATCATAACGTCAAGGTAGACGTTTCCCAGAATTTGGGAGCAGTAAAATCATTTTTTACATGTCAGCGAGACTCAATGCATTCTTTTTGCAATTAAAACTAAATCCATCATCAACCTTGTGGAATTTTTATAAGGTTTCTCAGATAAAATAGTTCAGTTTTATGATTGAGGTAAATTAAGTCGATATTTAATGCGCAATTTTGAATACACTTGCCTAGATTTCCGAAGTTATCAAGTTCTTAAAAAACAAAAATATTTTACTCGAAGTCATCATATGAAAACGTCACCATAACAGGATTGAATAGATATGCGTAATTTCAAACCTAAAAACCCAAAGAATCTAAGAAATGTACACGTAAGTAAAATGCAGACAAACATTTGCTTCAAGATTCAATAAATTATGTGAATTAAATCTTGGTTTTAAAAGGTCTTCAGATTTTTAATTTTTTTTTTTTAACTTTATAATTTTTTAAGCATCACTTCTATCAAAACACATGATATTTTACTTTTTATTACCATTTGTCAGTTTTGATTCAAGAGAGAGCTTTTTGACATCATTAACAATGTTTCCTTAATAAAAATTAAACTCAGAAATTTCCATATATTGGTCATCTACTATATATCGTTGTTAACTAGGATGATTTTGATTCTACATACAAACACTGAACTTGGTTTTAATAGATGAATATATCCTCAAAATCATATGTCAGTTTTGAATATTTTTAATATCCCAAAGAACCATAATGAATTGAACTACCATATATATTGGATTCTGAAACATAATATCCTTACAAACAAAGATACATAGCGGGTTCCAGTAAATGTTCAACCAAGCCTCTTTGTTTACTCCTCACTAAGGTAATGACAGTAATTAAGGAGAAATTCAAAGAGTACTGTGCAACAATATATTCAAGAAGTGGTGTAAATCAGATGTGGATACGTAAAAATTTCAAGGAACTTTTGGACAATTTGAAATCACGAGATTTTTACAAAATCAACAGCCTAAAAAAATTATGACTTTTCAACTTTATACACAACCATTTCCCAGGATAAATTAAAGTCCAGGCTTTTTGATATCATTGTTAGCTGATTTTTCAAAAATGGAACTGGTAAATCAATTTACTTTGTCACTGGTCACTATGCAAAATTATTTTGTTAAAACAATCTGACTGTACACGCAAGTACTAAGAACTAGACATTAAAAGTTGCTTGAGTTTCTGATTGACAATATCTATGTTGTTTTTGGAGATCAGGTCTTTCAACAATCTATTGGAATTCTCATATGTACCAATTGCGCCGCCTTATTAGCAGACCTATTTTTGTATTCATATAAAGCAGAATTTGTGAAAAATCTTATGCGTGAAAAGAAGAAATCACTTGCTGTGGCCTTCAACTCGACAGAGATACTGACGACGTATTATCAATTAACAAGGGTAATTTGCATTCTTATTTCGATACGATATATCCTGGTGAGCTTGATCAATTATGATCAATTTTTCAATTAACAAGGGTAATTTCCTTTCTTATGTCCATACGATACATTCTGGTGAGCTTGAGATAAAAAATACCACCGGGTCTGACACATCTGTCTCATATTTGTATAATTTACACCAAAAAGACCTTTATGGAAATCTAACAACCAAGCTCTATGATAAACAAGATGACTTTAACTTTGCAATCGTCAACTTCCCTTACTCATGCAGCAATATACCTTCATCACCTGCATAACACTTCCTGTGACGTTCAACTTCTAACCTGATCAATTTCTAAATTTCTAAATCGAGGTTACTTATTGACAAACGAGTTGATTAAACAAGGCTATCAGCAATTTTGTTTAAAATCATATAACTATTGGCGAAACAATGATCTTTTTAGCTTATGAAATATATGGAAATGAAGAACAGTTTTCAAGCTCAAAAGTCCATTTAACAATAAAACATAGGAGTAGAGCAAATATGAACCCCCAAAATATCAGAGGTGGGATACATTATTAAGTCAAATGCTGACTGACGATTTCCATGTAATTGTTAGGCTATTATTTACACGCTAAAATTTTCCTGTTATTTACAGATCATGACAATTAAGGAGCACATAGCGGCTGTGAGCATTCGGCAGGGGATGCTTACTCCTTCCTGGCGCCTGATCCCGCCCATGATGTTTTGGAGGTCCGTGATTGCTCTGCTCAAATTTTTGTATTGTTTAATTAAAGGTCTTTTGTGTTTTCATTCAAGTAAATATAATTTGACAATATTTGTCAAAGTATAAAAGGACGCATTAAATGGGCTTAATTAAACTTAAAAGTGTATCAAATGACTTTTACAATTCCATCAACATTTTTTACGATTTCATTAACAAGCACAATCATCTTCTGGTGATGTAGCAAAAGGAGAAACAAAAAAGCACTAAATAAGCCAATGTTTTTTTTCTCAGTTAAGAGATAGATTTAGAGATTGTTAATAAATACGAAGCATTCAACATGTTCAATAAATGACCATATTGAAAATGAAGATCGAAATGAGATATTAAACTTATTATTCAACCAATGGCATAAAATTTCAGTTTATATTGGGCGAACATCTAAAACTTTGTAACTCTGCCGTTTTATCTTAATTTCTATTGACCCACAGCAAGTATATAGGAGCAGATCGTCGCTGCACTACAATCATTACAGCTGTATCAGTTACCGAGTTTCAGCTGAAGTCTGTGCTGTCAGGGTGTTAGGTGTCTGCATTGATAAAAATTCAATTATCTGTATCCTGTTCAACTCTACATAATCTTCGGAAAATAGAGATTGTGCAAGATGTATGATGTCAATAACACAACTCACGACGGTTTAGGCAGAATTGACACAGATGGAATTAATGTCACCATTCTTGTTGTGATTTATATTTTAATCGGATTATGCGGCCTTTTTGGAAATGCTTTAGTTATTTATGTTATACTGAAATCACCGAAGATGAGAACTGTAACTAATATGTACCTTTTGAATTTGGCTTTGTCAGATTTGATATTTTTATCTCATATTGCCATGGTAACGACGACAACTATAACCGAGTACTGGGTGTTTGGTGAAATCATGTGTAGGATTTTCTTTACAACGCAAGCTATAACCACTTTTTCCAGCGTTCTTACCTTAACCACTTTAAGTGTGGACCGTTATATTGCAGTATGTAAACCTGATGTTGCTTATAAATACAGACAACCACTTAAATCAGTTTTTGTGATTATTTCTATTTGGATCTTTTCACTTCTACTCTCAATGCCTATAATTTTGTATTCGAAAAGAATGCCCCATCCTCACATGAAAGGAAAAGATTCCTGTATGTTGGATTGGCAGGACGTGAGAGAAGTTCCAATATATATCATTTATATCTTTGTTCTCGGGTTTGCGATTCCACTATGTTTTATATCCACATTTTATACCTGTGTAATTATTCATATGAAAAGCGCCGGACCAGCAAAAAGACAGAGATCAAAGGAACAGCTCAGATATCATAGAAAAATCACATACCTTGTTTTGGCCATCATCTTGTCGTATATCATTTGCTGGTTACCTTATTGGATTTTCCAGATAGTTTTTGTCGTGTTCTTTATGTCAAAAACTGTTGCAAACACAGTAGTGATTTTACACATATGTACAGTCTTAATGTACTCTAACAGTATGGTCAATCCTTTTTTGTATGCATTTATCAACAAAGACTTTCGACATAGATTTAGAGAGGTGTTTCAGTCACAGTGCCTTGTGAAGAAATGTAGCGGAACTACCTCTACGAAGGACAATGGCAATTCAATGGAACTTGATTCGTTGCAAAGACATGCTTGTAATGATATTGAGGAAAAACAGAATTAGCAAAATAAATAACACTGACAAAAATAGAGGCAAATTAAAAAAAAATGTATGTAAAAAGTCAGGGGAATGGAGAAATAGCACTAAATTAATGAAGAAATGAATAAAAAGAGAGAATTTTCTGATTAATCTGCCTTAACATCTGTTGTTTCAGTTTGACTGAAACTTGATGATTGTGGATTTGATTTATTGGAACTAAATTGCTTATTTTTGAGGTATGTTGCCAATATTTATGTAATGCAATACAGAAGTGTTTTGTATAGAAAATCAGATAGGGTTAACATAATAAAAAAATGATGTTTGCAAGAAGTTCTTATTATATTTGAAAACAAAACTTGAATATGCGATTACTTCTTGACAATGGTATTGCGTGTTTTACCAGGCTTAAAAACACGATTTTGCTCCTCTTAGAATTAAACGAAATATTGAAAAATTGACTTTTGTCATGGGCGCTGTTAATGCGATTGGCGTGGTTTTTCTTTTCAGTGTTACAAAGCATTTATCTATATATAGGTGAAATTGCGTAAAAAATCAAGCAATGTCATAAAAAATACTCTTTGCTGCGTCAACGGGTTTATACATCAAAAATGGAATATAGAGTCAACGAAAAGTATTCAAGTCCATTAAAAAAACAAATAAGGACAACAGCAAATGCGGAACTCTACAACATCAGAGGTGAAATAAGCTGCCATAGAGGAGTGAGGATACACTGCCGACCGGTCACATTTGCCGTGTGCTCCTTGTCATTATCAAGAAAACTGTATGTAAGTTATGAATTTATCTGAAATATATGGAGATAACAATAAATATCACAAAATAGGTGCAGAGCAATCACGGACATCTAAAACATCAGAGGTGGGATCAGGTGCCATGGAGGAGTGAGCATTCCCTGCCAACCGGTCACACTCTCCGAGCATTCCTTGTTATAACCGGGAAAGAAAGGAAAAAATCCTGGACAATTCAATGTGTAAATGATGGCCTAATAATCAGTATGAAAAATGTCAACAGAATTTTAATTAATCTGATACATTACATTACATCTGATACATTTATTGTATTCTGGAAACGGGTCAAGGTCATTTTTTTTATATTTTGCCCATCGCTTTGCGTAATTATATTATATGAATAAAACATATGGAGATAACAAACAGTATTCAAGATCAAAAGTCCATAAAACAATACAAATTAAGAGCAGAGCAAACACGAACCTCCAAAACATCAGAGGTGGGATCAGGTTATAATATTTATGAAAGTATGAAATAAGATTAAAGATCGGGGTTACCTAATTGTTGTCCTTTTAAAATAAGCGATTTAAGATCCTCATTATAAATTATATTTACGTCACTAGTTACGACGTGTGCAAATGTTTTGATGTTTCAAACTTCTCACTTTTCACATTTTTTAATGTTTGTCAATGCAAACAATAAGTTAAAATATCTTTGATCCACCCTTCTTGATCTCTGTAGGCGACCAAAAGAACTTCAAGATATCTATTCTTCTTTGCATATAGAATTACTGGAAAGGAAAATGGTATCCGAACATAAATATATCTTTGGAACATTTCAGGACTGGATTCCAACTAAAAAGTAATTTTAAATACTAGTTTTATAATATCATGTTGTTTTCAAAATTGCTCTTAAAATTTGATTGTGTCCTGAAAAATTCGGCAAACGTATTTCTTATGACCTTTAGAAAAAAATGACTATTTGTAGGTACAAAAAATATTATTCTCTGTGTGTAGAGCTTCAGATAAGGTAGAAAAATCTGCTTTTTAATATTGAATGCATTTTTTAAAGTTTCTTTTTACAAAGCTCTTCTTCTCTAGATATTCTAATTAGTGTAAACATTACCATGGCCACAAGGCCTTCTGTTCAATAGATACTAGTACAATAGCGACATATAGTGAACCAATATTAACACATTTAGCAGATAGTTAGGGTTTCAAATAAATGTCGAATTTGTAGAGCATCTGATTATAAAAATAATGCACAGAGACCTTTGAAAGAACATATTAGTATGACTAATATTTCAGACAATAGTGAAAGCATTTTATTCCCAATTTTATACGTTATACTGCTCTGTATTTTCGTCATTTACGAGTCCAACCAGATTAGGAAATATTGCTGCATGCATTTTTGTACAACATAAAGGAATTCTTTGTAATATTTTTTATTAAATTTGTTTTCGAGAAACTTGGTTATCATTGTATGAGTATTGAGGCCTGTTGGAGACGATTTCAGTTTGGGGGAATGGGGGATCCATATATCTAAAATAAAGAGTCATCAGACGTTTTAATTGAGTGGGCACAAGCCTTCAATATCGATGTTTTCTATGTACTAAAAAACTACGTAATCTCGACCACCCGTGCCCCCCCCCCCGGCTCCTGCTGCCATGTTTAATCCCTCTCAATTGAGCACTCGCTCCGTAATCGAAAGGTTGTTTGTTCGAATCACGACTGCGACTGATCTAAGAATTTATATTCAAATACTACAACAATTCGAAAGAATTTTAGATATTCTCAAGAAGCAAAATGATATTGAATCACCCTAAAAACTCAAAAGAATTCTTACAAAGATTCATAGCTAGCTTAGACATTGTTCTAAAGAAATATTAAAAGCAGTGAAGGAAAAACTTCAGCAGTTATGCGAAAATAATCATCTTAAAAGAAATCTTATTCTATAAACAAATACTATGAAGCTGATAAAGAAGTTTTATATGGAAGGTAATTTATTAACAGTATTGAAGGAGAAATTTCAGGAGTACTGTGCAACAATATATTCGAGAGATGGTGTTTATCAGATTTTGATACTTAAAAATTCCAAGAAACTTTTGGAAAATTTAAAATCATAGAATATTTGATAAAAATGAAACTCTTGAATTAACTTCCCTTGTCAATGGACATTCTAAAAATTATGAGTTTCTGATTTATAATATGAGGTTTTTGGAGACATCGTCTTCCAACAATCTGTAGGAAATACTGTGGATAGTAATTACGTCCCCTTATAAGCAGGCCCGTGTTTGTACTCATACAAAGCAGAAATCGTTCAAAATCTTATACGTCAAAAGAAGAGAAAGCACTTGTGGCCTTCAGCTGGACATTTGTTATACTGACGACGGATAGTTTATTAACGATGTTTATTTCCATTTTTGTGTCCATGAGCTTGAAATATAAGATACCAAGAGTCTAAAGGAAGCTCTAAACTCCGATAATAGTGCTTTTGGACATATATCACATAAAGGTGTGCAAAGAAAGACTTTGTAGTTAATTTTCAACATGGGGTACCTGCCTAATTTCAGCAGGAAAAATGTTCAAAAACAACGGACTACCTGTGAGCAGAAATCACTGTTGTTAACTTACATAGGGAAAATTATTAGAAAAAATGAATTCATTTTCTTATTCTAGGATTATTAAAATATTAAAAAATAAAGTATTACAAATTGTATAATTAAATGTATCTAACCATTTTTTTTTCTATATTACTTCGAAGGGCAGATCACTCTAACTGCATAAAACGACCCTATAAATAGAACTCTTTAATGTGCAGTGTTCAGAGCTTCCTTAAACATCTGTTCATATTTAGATATTTTACCAGAAATAGCTTACGACGCTAATGGAAATCTGAAAACCAAGCTTTATGATAAACGTGATGACTTTAACTTTCAATTGTCACCACCTCAAACTTCTCGTATGCAGCAATATACCTTATCACAGTCCTGTATGCGGGGTTTATATCTATCAGTTGATTCGATAAGCCGGAGAATGATCTACGTATGAACATTTTCTAAAACGACGTGAACTACACAAACAAACAAGTTAATGAATCAAAAATATCAGAAGTCTCATTTAAAGTAATAAATTCGTAACTTCTTTGGTCGATACCATGGTCTTATCAGCAAATACAATCATCAAATCAAATGCTGACTGACGTACTTCATGCTTCTTGTGAGACTATTATTTACTTCAAAAAGACACTAATGGTAATCTAACAACCAAGCTATATGATAAACGTGATGACTTTAAGTTTTCTATCGTCAACTTCCCTTACTCAAGCAGCAATATACCTTCATCACCTGCATACGGAGTATATATATCGCAGTTGATTCGATACGCAAGAGCCTGCTCTACGTATGAACAATTTCTTAAACGAGGTAAATTATTGACAAGCAAGTTGATGAAACAAGAATATCAACAGTCTCGTTTAATGTCATCATTTCGTAAATTCTATGGTCGATACAATGACCTTGTCAGCAAATGCAATTTATCATTGAGTCATATGCTGACTGACGTTTTTCATACCAATTGTTAGTCCATTATTATACACTGAATTGACGACGGATTTTTTCGTTATTTCCTGATCATGACAACGAGCACACGGCGGGTGTGACCGGTCGGCAGGGGATGCTCACTCCTCCATGGCACCTGATCCCACCTCTGATGTTTCAGAGGTCCGTGTTTGCTCTGCTCTTATTTTGTATATTGTTTAATGGACGTTGAGATTGAATACTGTTCGTAATCTCCATATCCTTCTTCTTACAAACGAATTCACCCACCTACGAATTTCCCGTCATTTTCCGATAATGACAAAAAGCACATGGGAGATGTGACCGGACGACAGGGGATGCTACTTCCTCTATGGCACCTGATCCTACCACTGATTTTTTGGAGGTCCCCGTTTGTTCTCCGACATGTTTCAATTGTGCAATGTTTAATGGACATTTGAGCTTGAATACTGTTGTTATCTCCATGAAATATACTTAGATAAAAAAAAACAGTATTCACTCAAAATTCCATAAAGCAATATAAAATAGGAGCAGAGTAAATTCGGACCTCCAAAATATCAGAAGTGGGATCAGTTAGCATGGAGGAGTGAGCATCTCCTGCTGACCGGTCACATCTACCTTCTGCTTCTTGTCGTGATCGGGCAATTACGGAAAAATCCGTTGTCAATTCAGTGTAAAAATAATGGCCTAACAATTGGTATGAAAAACGTCAGTCAGCATTTGACTCAATAATAAATTGTATTTGCTGACAAAGTCATTGTATCGATCATATAACTTATAAAATGCTGACATTTATTTCATATTCCCTTTGTATGCAGACCTGTTATCGTATCTGATGCAGCAGAACTTATTCAAAAGCATTGCATAAAATGAAGAAGTTAGAAGTGCTTTGTAGTTGCCTTCAGTTGACATTGTTTATACCAATGACATATGATCAATCAATAATATTTATTTCTCTTCGAATGGTGTTTCAATACATCTAATAGAACTAGAAATGAAAGAACCACAAAGACTCTTGAAAGCATCTGTTTTATTGGAAGATGTTATGCAAGGAAGGATATGGAGATAACGAACAGTATTCAATCTCAAGGTCTATAAAACAATACAAAATAGGAGCAGAGCAAACACGGACCCCCGAAACATCAGAGGTGGGATCAGGTGCTATGGAGGAGTGAGCATCCCCTGCCGACCGGTCAAGCCCGCCGTGTGCTCCTTGCCATGATCGCGAAATAACGGAAAATCCGTCGTCAATTAATTCAGTGTATAAATAATGGACTAACAATTGGTATGAAAAACGTCAGTCAGCATATGACTCAATGATAAATTGTATTTGCTGACAAGGTCATTGTATCAACCATAGAACTTACGAAATGATGACTTTAAACGAGACTGTTGATATTATTGTTTCATCAACTTGTTTGTCAATAATTTACCTCGTTTTAGAAATTGTTCATACGTAGAGCATGCTCTTGCATATTGAATCAACTGAGATATATATACTCCGTATGCAGGTGATGTAGGTATATTGCTGCATAAGTAAGGGAAGTTGACGATAGAAAAGTTAAAGTCATCACGTTTATTATATAGCTTGGTTGTTAGATTACCATTAGTGTCTTTTTCAAGTAAAATATCCAAGTATGAAACAAAAGTGTGGGACTCTGTGGTATCTTTTATCTCAAGCTCACCAGGATGTATCGAATCGACGTAGAAATTGAAATTACCATTATTAATTAACAATACGTCATCGATATATCTAAATGTCGAATTGAAGGCCATAGCAAGTGTTCTCCTCTTTTCACGCATAAGATTATGGATAAATTCTGCTTCATATGAATATAAAAATAAGTCTACTAATAACGGAGCGCCATTTGTACCCATGGGTATTCCAATAGATTGTTGGAATACCTGATCTCCAAAAACCACATAGATATTGTCAATCAGAAACTCAAGCATCTTCTTGATGTTAACTTCAGAGTACTTATGTGTGCAATCAGAATCTGTTTTAACAAAATAATTTTGCAAATGACCAATGACGAAGTAAGTAAATTTTCGAGGTCCATTTTTATTGAAGAAGCAGCTGTCAATGATATCAAAAAGCCTGGATTTTAATTTGTCGTGGGGAATTGTTGTGTATAAAGTTGAAAAGTCGTAAGCTTTTAAGCTGTTGATTTTTGTAAAGTCTTGTGATTTCAAATTGTCCAAAAGTTCTTTAGAATTTTTTAGTATCCACATCTGATTCACACCACTTCTTGAATATATCGTTGCACAGTACTCTTGAAGTTTTTCCTTCACTGCTGTCAATATCTTAATGAGGAGGAACGAAAGAGGCTTGGTTAAAAATTTACTGGAACCTGCAATGTATCTTTGTTTGTTAGATTCTTATGAAGTTTCGGAATCTAATATATATAAGGTAGTTCAAATTCATTTTGGCTCTGTGGAATATTAAAAGTATTCAAAACTGACAGGTGATTATGAAGAATTTCTTCCTTAGAAAGGGAAGTATGAGTATAAGTAGGATTCTTCTAGAATGCAATTTATATAATGAGCCTTACAAACGAAGACAATGTTGTTACCTGCTTTGTCGGCAGGAACCAGTACATACAGATTGTGTAATCTATCTAATTCTTTTTTTTACTTCTGGTTTATTGAACACAGAAGGATAGATGGTTTTCATATTGCCCCTCAATCTTTTAATACGTGACTTTAACATGGATCTGATACATTTAATCTATTCTGAGAAGGTGTCAACGTCTTCTTCTTCATATCTGGCCCATCGTCTGGCGTAATTTTCAACAGAATCCATAATATTTATGAAATTCCGACGCCAGTTGAAAGATCTGGGTTCCCTTTATTTAGGACATTTAAAATAAGTGATCTAAGGTCCTCATTACGAACTATATTTACATCACCTGTAATAACGTGTCCAGCAGGACTATAGTTATAGGGCGAAGAAGAACATGAACACGAAGGAGGATTATGTTTCAGATAGTCGGTATCCAGGCCATGTAAAGTGTTTTCGTAATTGAAAAGTTTGGAAGCAATGGTCGATGTATATTTGTAGGAAATACAAGGTGTAGTCTTTAACTTGAAATATGGTGGAATAATTTAATTCTGGTTGTAACGCTGTATTTGATTGGATAAAAAAATTACTTTATATCGTATAAAATGGGTTGCCTACGTCACAATGACTTGCGTCAAAAACGCATCAATCCGCCTGACGTTACATTCAAATTTTGTACAAATTGAAGTCATTTTGTTTGAACAATCATCTTTTTTTCTTACATCAAATGAATGAAAATTAAATCATAAGCATTGAATTTAATAGCTACCCATTTTATACGGTATAAACTGGGTTGGAACAGTTTACACTTTTTTATAAACCGCTTCGCGGTTTATAAAGCGTAAACTGCCCCAACCCAGTTTATACCGTATAAAATGAGTAGCTATTAAATTCATTCCTTAAATACAAGATTGGACCCAAGAAAGATGGCAATTAACAACTTAACTTTATGATAAATCCATTATAAATTGATTTTTAGTTGATTGGATACGCAAGAGCAAATTCTTAATCGAGATAGGTAACTGACAAATAAATAATCATTACAAAGAGTGTAACAATCCCGTTTAAACCTTTTGAAAATTCTTTAATAGATAAAAATTATGACTTTTTTTTGCAAAAACAGCTCTTTATTCGGACAGACGGTGACTGAAGTTTTAGTCACGTATTGTTAGGTCACGTTTTCAATACTAAATTAACTAAACATTTATCCTTTATACGATCAATATAAATGCTCACCAGTGTGCCCAATTGATTGCACTTTCTCCCATACTCACTCCTCCAAGGCACCTGATCCCACCTCTGATGTTTCGGAGGCCAGTGTATGCTCTGCTCTTATTCTGTATTATTAAATGGACTTTTGAGCTTGAATACTGATCGTTATCTCCATATTTTATAGAAGATCTATAAAATATTGATTCTTTATCAATTTCCATCTGGGTTTCTTTTTCAATATATAATTTACTAATTGCCTTTCAGTGTTTGCATTTGGTTAAAAAAATGTGTAAAAACATTAAAATGATAAATCAATAATCTTTTAAAAGAAGATTTGAAGGAAACTATTCTTCATCAACATCATAACTAATGCTATTTTTTAAGTTCTCATAACGAACAACAAAACCCTAAAATTAAAGACTTTTTTATTTTCATATAGATAAGGGTATGAAGATAATAAAGTGTATTCAATATCAAAGTCCATAAAAGCAATACTAAATACGAGCAGAGCAAACACGACCTCCAAAACATCAGAGGTGGGATCAGGTGCCATGGAGTAGTGAGCATCCCCTCCTGACCGGTCAAACCTACCGTGTGCTCCTTGTCATGATCGGGAAATAACGGGAAAATCCGTTTTCAATTTAGTGTATAAATATTAAATAATAGACTAACAATTAGTATGAAAAACGTCCGTCAGCATTTGACTCAATGATAAATTGTATTTGCTTACTAAGTCATTGTATCAACCATAGGACTTGCGAAATGATTACTTTAAACGAGACTGCTGAAATTCTTGTTTCATCAACTAGTTTGTCAACAATTTACCCCAATTTAGAAATTGTTCATACGTAGAGCCTGTTCTTGCATATCGAATCAACTGAGATATATACACCCCGTATGCTGGTGATGAAGGTATATTGCTGCATAAGTAAGGGAAGTTGACGATAGAAAAGATAAAGTCATCATGTTTATCATAGAGCTTGGTTGTTTGATTACCATTAGCGTCTTTTCAAGTAAGATATTTAAGTATGAAACATATGTATCAGTTCACCAGGATATATTATCGACAAAGGAATGGAAATTACCAAAGTTAATTGACAATACGTCGTCGATATATCTAAATGTCGAGTTGAAGGCCACAGTAAATGTTTTCTTTTTTCACGCATCAGATTTTGCACAAATTCGGCTTCTTATGCATTCAAAAATAGATTCTTGAACAATAAAAGAAATAATTAATAAAACATCCAAATATGATGACGACGTTGTAAAATCTGTATTGTTTTTTAATTCACCTTTGGTGGGATTCATCGGGTCGACATACGAAATAAATAATATTTGTTTGTAGCTAAACATTCGTTAAGTGTTTGTTTTTACCTTGGAATGGTGTAAATTGCTGAGTCTGGACCTCTCGGAAGAGGCGTCAGTGTACACAAGCTGATTTAATCTTTCCTTTCAATCAGTTTTCATAAGTATGGGTCGTTCTTATACCACTCGCCGTTGCAAACATGCGAGAAATATTAGAATTACTATAAACCCCATTCAATGTTAATAATGACAGAAAAATTCTTGTGTCAATCCTCTGATGTGATTTAAATGTCTTCAAATCAAAGTTGTATGTAACAGACTAGATTTTCATTGGTCTAAACGAATTTTTCAAAATGTGTGCGAATAAACGTTTTTTGAAAAAATCTCTGAGTCTCAAATGCGTTCGTAATTTTAATGAAATGACGGATCAACAGACTGTTAAAATTCGCACAAGCCCCACCCTCTAAACATAATGTGTATCTAAAAAGAACAAGATTCGGCTTTTTAGACTAAGTCACCTATTTAAGGTTGGTAGACTGAATCCCCTGTAAGCTGTTTCCTGTTTATATACTGCATATATATTATTCATAGGATCTGATGAAAAACATTATCCACGGACAAACTAATTCAATATTGTCCAGAGAACTAAAGGTTTATACACAAAAGCAAAGAGTAATATTGTCTCTCTTGCACATTAATTAATGTCAGATGTGATTTTACACAAAGCAACCATAATCCTGTCTGCATGACTATTTCCTGAGGCTGTATCTACAGTGGGTGTCTCTCCCCTTGGCAGGCTCTGTTATAACTTACCTTCATTCCACAGTCAATAACATATTCAGTAATATAGTTTGCTAGGAAAACACAACAAGGGAGAATAAAGCATTTTCTATTTGTATAATAAATTATAAACAATGTAAAAATGTATCACCAGCCCGAGAATAGAAATCACCTCACGCCTGTGAATGGCGTTGTTCTTCACCCTCGATGCAGTCGTTATATATGTTACTTATTAGATCCATTAATGGATTTGACGGAATTGTTTTCTGTGGTAAGAACTTCCCTGACCAATAAATGTGTTAGATTGCAGCAGAACACGTCTGTATATATAACGAGAACGTATTAAAAACCTAAAATTTGAGGAGATAAAATACTTAATTCTAACACACTTTTTAAAAAAAATTCTTGGTAAACATCATAAATGCAATATGTAAATTTTACTCATGAAATATCGTCACCATGAAAAGATGAATACAGTGAATAGTAAATATTAATGAATAGCGAAAATTCTATACACTATGCAAATGGCATAATATAAAACATAGAAACCTGGAAATTCCAGAGGTGGGGATTACTAGTTTGTGATTAGGAAAAGTTAGCACCCCCTGTGCTGTCGACTGATCACATCGGCCGTGAGTCCTATACATTGATCAGGTAGACAGAATAGACTCTGGTGTGTTTTATTTCAAACTGGGGTATATATCGAGTCGATATATGAATAAAAGTAACTATTGTTAATTTATAATACATCGATATATCAAAATGTGAACTTTAAGATCATGGCAAATGTTTTCTTCTTCTCTTGTATACAGGAAAAATGTCCACATGTGTTAAACATATGTTTGGTTTCACATGTGTTCAACACATGTTTTATACATGTAATCCATGTGTGTAAATAAACAAATGTAAAATATGTGTTTCATTTATATGTAAAACATATATAATATACACATGTAATACACCTGTGAGATAATATATATGTTAAACACATGTTTTTCACCACACATGTATAACACGTATTATATATATGTAATATATGTGTGCGAAAATACAGATGAATTATACATGTTTTATTTATATAAAATATATGTGTATTCATATACACATGTTATACACATGTTAAGTTTTATCTCATATGTGTGTGTACATTAATTCAAAAGAATTTGTAAATGTTAGTAAAGTTTTACTTTGTTTATCCCCCCCCCCCCCTTTCAAATAAAAAAAAACGTTCACAATTTTTTTTTTGTAATAATGCATTTATCAGACAAAATTGATAAAGAATAAATTCATTTTCTTTTCATTTTAAATCTTTTGGGCTTGGCTTACTTCTTGAGTAAAATTAAAAATAATTCCGTATTTGTCTCCGGGCCGGTTTTGTCTTTTATCGGATGAAAATGTACGTCATTTTTGACGTCACTGCTGCAGCAGACGTGCTGGGTTTATTGGAAAGGTAAGTGATTTCCTAACAATTTTTTAAAGACTTTTAATTTATTTTGTTTAAACATCATTTCATTATAGTTACAGGTGCGTATGAACTTTCTATATACATGTAACGTTAATACTCTTTTATCTCATACGTGTTGGTGATACAGGCCGTTGGATAAACTTATGCTTTATCAACGGGTAGATGCTTTATCAATAGCACTTCCGGTTTTGACACGAACCCTCGCTTCAAGATTTTATTTTATTGAAACTTTTATTTGTGAAAATTGTTGCCCTTATAAAATGAATGATAAAGGGTAGCAATATCGTTAAAAGCAAGATGTCAAAGAAGTGTCTTATTTTATCAAGGAACCCGTTGGCTATTTGAAGACAGATGTTACCCCCCCCTCCCCCCCTCTTAGATCGTTTTCGGAGAAAGTAAAGCCTACATGTACCAGTTAAGTTGTTGTTATAAGACTCCTTTGACATCTTTAACAATGCTTTCTTATATTATACTATGTATGCCTACCTAGTAATGTAGGTGTAACTTACCATGGATCAGCCAACAATCTAGACAAAGTCTAGGCCCCTAGCCTTGCCTAGCACGATTTGTACTGCCATCGTAAAAAGAGTTGATTTTCACGATTCCCATAGTCCTAACAACTTTCAGTCAGAAGTTCGTTTGATGTAAAGCTCCAGCAATTTTCACATGATGTTTTCAAAGACACAGATAGCAAATATTCTAAATTTTGAACTCGATCTACTTTCTCTCGACGCATGTAAACATCAACGGTGCTACGTCATCAAGTTATACGTCATCAATTTGATTTTGGCAGTCATTCATGTAGTTTCGCAGGGGAAGTCTCAAAGTTTTGTTAAAACGAAAGTCGTATGAGATAAATAGAACATCTATAATTGTGTGATTTGATATTGGCTTTATCCAACTCGTTGAAATGGTGTATATTCGCTCGGCAAGCCTCGCGAATATATACACCATTTCAACTCGTTGGATAAAGCCAATATCAAATCACACAATATAGATATCCTCTATATATCATTGTGACTTATGCATTTCATAAACCTAACGATAGTGATCTGTAAGTAATTTTGGAGAAAAAAGTTTCTGAATGAATGTAAGCGGTTAAATTACATGTTAGGCTAAAGGCATTACTATTTTTTAATAATTTGTATACAGGTAAGTAATTTTGGATAAATTTGTTTCTGAATGAACGTAAACATTACATGTTAGGCTATTTTTTTAAAGGCATTAGGCCTATTGGTTTTCCTTTTGTTACGTACTGATATGAAAGTGAAACTTTGAAACCATTGTGACTGTCAGTTGGTGTTTATGTATGTTGAGATGGCTGTCAAGTCGATTCTTTCATCAACTTAATAACAAGTGTTTGTTTTTATGGCCTATAGATGCATGCAGTAACTTGAGTTCAGTGTCACAGTGCTGCGTCTAAAAAGCCCAAAGCTGATAAGACTGGCGATTGATCCTAAAGCTGATTTGACAGATGATTGCATCATCACAATATTAAAGGTAAAAATAAATACTTGCAAGAAAAATCAAAGTAAACATCTGTAATGACTCCTTCATGACAAAATATTTCTTGATAATTTCTTTTTGTTCCTTTATAATTCTACATCATATTGTTTGCACGACTGCATAAAAAGTAAGTCCAACTCAGTACTACAATAATTTTATTCTATATTATAAAACAGTTTTAATCCAGTGCACTTTTAAAATATGGAAAGTATGAATAGAATTTGTTGGCTTTAAAAGCTATGAAACTGGTACATGTAGTCATGTACTGTAAATGACTTGGGGGGGGGGGGTAATTGAATTTTTGAATTTCAGTTAAAAATTAATAATAACAGTGACATCCAACTTTCAAGGTACAATGTGTTGATTGTTGAAAGTACATCAGCTAGCTAATCCATTGGATATTTACATCTATTATGTACCGGTATTCATTACCTGACATTTATAATTTTTTTCCAACACTAGCATGACTATAGAACATAGTTTCTGGCAAAATGTAAGATATTAATTAAGACTATTAAGAACCTACAAACATGTACTCTCTCTTTTTTGTAGTTGTAGTTTTGTAGTTTAATTAAGTTTTAGTTATGCTTAGAAGATATCTACTGCATGAATATTTGTTTTACAGGTTCAATATACAGTCAGCGTCTCATAAGAATAAATCCCAAGATCCAAGACTTGCTTAAAAGCTTAATTAAGGTAACTACACACTGTTAAATAAACTTTGTTATGTTCTTCCCAACAACGTTTGGGATATCCTGGAATCACACTGTCTGTTTTTCTGCCTGTCTACTTCTCTGTAGTATTTTTTGTCCAAAAATAAAATATTTCTGTCAGAATCTTCTTAATTTTTGGCAATATGAATTAGTAATACTGTTTGAACATTCCAAATTTAATTGTCAAAATCAAAAAAAAAATTCTTTTTATGACTTTATTATGAATCATATCTTCAAACAGTGTAATTGTCTTGCAAATTACATCATAGGATTCCACAAAACACCTAGTATAACATATATAACATTAGTTTTATTTCGTATCATATCTGTGTTGGTGAATTGGGCATACATTTGTTTGCTGAACTTTAATATTACTTGTAGAATTGATTTTGTAATTTAAGAATTGTTTTATTTTTACTTTTGAAATTTTTGTAGAGACCATTCTGTGCCACAAAGAAATTGTTCAGGAAAGGGAGAAATGGTGGATTTGCATTTTGGGTACAGTTCAAAGAAAGTTCAAAATGGTCAAGCTCATGGAAGATCAGAGGGAGGACAACTGAAGAAAACTGAAAGATACAGAAGGAAAAAGAACAAAAAAATATATGAAATAATTATGAAACTGGAAGGATGTACACAATCTTGTCTGCATTTGACCTGTAAAGATTTAATTCCCATTCTTATTTGTATCCTGTAATATCAAATAACTTGATTTTTCATAAATTTACAATAGAGAATACATGACAAATGTTATATATGTGATATTTCAATTTTGCTTTGGACACTTTCATGTCAAATCATATAAATTATAAACAAGTACATGGACTAATTATGTTATTCATTTGTACATGTATGCATGTTTAACTATTTAATCATTTTGTGGAAATCTTATAATTTGTACTCAACTTAGAATATGTAAAATATATGTATCGACAAATGCTACTGACTTGTTTGTATACTTTCCTGTTTAGAAAGTACACTGAAAAATAAGTTATTTCTCTTGATGAAAATAATTTATCAAAAAAGTTGTGTAAGCATTTTAAGATATTAATTTTCAAATATTTAACCCATGAAGATAGATCATTGGAATGTAATGGATTTTCATCTAAAGCAGAAATATCTGATTTTTTAATGTGTACAAGAATGTGTTTTTCCTTGTGATAAATATTGAAAGAGAACACATATGTAACTATTTCATATGATTTACATATGCTGCCCTTTTCATATGATTCACATACGTGGACAGGCATGAAAAAAGTATAAAAATGATAATAAGTACAACAGTAATATTATACACGTATAATTCACATATAAAGTATAACATATATAAAACACATGTTTAACACGTTTCATATGTATAAATATACAATGTGTTTATTTTTACACATGTTTAACACATGTGAAACATATGTTTAACATGTGTAAAAATAAACACCCTATACATGTGTGCTCTTTTTATGTGTTTTACATGTGTAAAAAATATATGTAAAACACATGTTTAACATATGTTTAACACATGTGGACATTTTTCCTCTATAGAGGATTTTGAATAACTTCTGCTTCATTCGAATATGAAAACAGGTCAGTAAATAATGGGTCACATTTAGTGCCCATTGGAATTCCAAAAAGATTGATTGAAAACCTGCTCTTACCAATTCTTTGGTCATCACTGATTTAGTGAAAGCAAAAGGTTAGATGGTTCGCATATGTCTGTGGCATGTCAAACGTTGCTATATTCGATAATCTAGTGATTTATATTTAAAATCATGTGATGTATGTTCGAAATCTTGTGATGTATGTTCGAAATCTTGTGATGTATATTCAAAATCTTGTGATGTATGTTCAATATCTTGTGATGTATATTCAAAATCTTGTGATGTATATCATTTTAAATATCTGAATATACTTCTTAACCTATAATTCCTTATGATACATTGTATGTTGTATTACTTACAGTTAATTAATTAAGAATGATTAACAATTATTTACGCCAAGATAAACCAAATGATCACATCATTTTCATGGGTTTCATTCCATTGAATTAATCAACAGTGGTTTATAATAGTTTATATATGCTGTTTTACTGGGGGTTAACGGAATATACACTTTGTTGATAGAAAATAAAATCATCATTTTCACTTTAAACAATACACTTTCTCAATACAAACCGTTTCATTCTCATGCAGTGAATAATTCGAGTGTTATCGTTTCATGCATTTGTGCAATATAAAACATTTTACATCACCGCATTAATGCAATTTAAACAGCTCAGCAAGAGTTTGTTTTAAGATTTAATGTGTGTATATGATATTGAAATCTTAAGAAAATTTTGGTTCAAAACTATTCGATTGCCCATTGTCATCAGTTTGCATAGTTAAACCTAGAGGGGCAAAATATGTTTGCTCGCTCCATAATTTCGAGAAAATTCTTTTTCTTTACAATGTCTGTTTAATATTGAAGGTTTTAGATACATGTATAGGTTTCACTATCTATAATAAATAATGATAAAAAAGTACATAATTTGTTAATCTTGTTCTTTTCTATAATATAGGGAAATCGGTCCATTGAAAACTCAACTGTTGTGTCTATTCTGAACAAAAACCTCTGATAGGGTGAACCATTCTAATTAAGTGCCTTTGTTTCGATAAAACATCTTTGATTAATAATAAAACAGAAGAGAATTTTCTTAATTATTCCTCTACTTTGTTCATGAAACGTTTCTGGGTTAAAAAAAATATGTCAGACCGTCTGTCTGAGAGTGGTAAAAAACAATGACGCGTTAAAAAGATTAAAACTCCTATTATTATTGCTCTCACCATTTCTTTTAAATTCAAACTATCGTAACTTAATCCCACGTTATCGAATCGAATTTCAAAAAATATGTATTTTTTAATATGACTCTAATAACTCAGTGCCTGCTTAGAAAAAAGTTATCATGAGAGTTTTTCTTAAGGTACATAAAAAACATTTCTTGATTGCAACACGTAACTTTTGTGGCAAAATAATTTAGGATTAGCTATATTTTTTTTCTGTGAGTTCAATAACACGACTACTCCCTCATATAAGATTTTTTTCTTAATGTTCGTTTGGCATGCAAAACTAAGACATTAAGTTGGGAAAACATTGGTTTTTGTGCAAAATCCTAAAATATAAGCTGTTATTTAATTCTTCATTTCGGCACTGGAAAAAGTTTTTGCACTGAATCAATAAAGATTATTAAGAATATCATTTACTTTTTATTGATTAATTCTGTGAAAATTACATTCGAAAATGGAAAGAAACCCTCCAAATCTTGAAAATGGAATCAACTACACAAGTAAAAATAAAGATTGGGGGATACACTATTTTATTATATAGACTTTAAAAAGAAAGAGTTAGAGCAATTTTAGTTCATGTTAAAAAGCAATAGGTAACGTTTCAAATAGACATGTTTCTAGGGGATTGACAACATTTTGTATCAAACCCACATTATTATCTTCTTTTTTCATATTTTACCAAATTATTGATGGAACTATTACTTTTAAGCACGCTCTGGGGTGTTTCTCAGTACTAGTGACTATCACCGCGGCTAAATTAAATCAATAAAATCAAAGAGATAGCACTGGCACCAAGTTCTCCAATTCAAGCTTGAAATTGCCATTTAAAAAGTTCATTGTCAACTTCTGCATTTGTCAGCACATCGAACATTTATTTTAATCGAATGCTCAGAATCTCGCTATTTGCGAAGTGGTTAAAAAATAAAAACAAAAAAGTAATCAAAAGACACGGAAACATTGAGTAATGAAACTTGGATTACGAGAGATGGCAAAACATTTGCTAAATAGATGTGAAGAGAAAATTACTCTGAGGGTGTACATTCCCCACTGGAGTCTGAAGAGACATAGTTTATTTCTACATTTGCTGAACTCATACATGGAAAACGATCTTACAAAGAAGATATACCCCACGAACATATTATGGTATTTTAGCAGTTTAAAAATGATGCTGCATTGTGATTGACATTATCAATTGAGAAAATTTACTATGAGTTGGCATTAGTCCTTTCCAACATTTCACTTTTGGTTAGCTGGAAAAAAATTCTTATAAATTTGAAATATGTGCAAATACGGAGAAAAAATAAAAGAAGGATACAATGATAACGAACAGTATTCAATCTCAAAGTCAATGAAACAATACAAAATAAGAGCAGAGCAAACACGGTCCTCCGAAACATCAGAGGTGGGATCAGGTGCCATGGAGGATTGAGCATCCCCTGCTGACCGATCACACCCGCCGTGTGCTCCTTGTCATGATCAGGAAATAACGGAAAACTCCGTCATCAATTCAGTGTATAAATAATGGACCAACAATTGATATGAAAAACGCCAGTCAGCATTTGACTCAATGATAAATGGTATTTGCTAACAAGGTCATTGTATCGACCTTAGAACTTACTAAATGATTACTTTAAACGAGACTGTTGATATTCTTGTTTCATCAACTTGCTTGTCAATAATTTACCTCGTTTTAGAAATTGTACATACGTAGAGCATGTTCTTGCGTATCGAATCAACTGAGATATACACTCTCCGTGTGCAGGTGATGAAGGTATATTGCTGCATAAGTAAAGGAAGTTGACGATAGAAAAGTTAAAGTCGTCACGTTTATCAAATAGCTTGGTTGTTAGGTTAACATTAACGTCTTTTTCAAGTAAAAAATCCAAGTATGAAACAGATGTGTCACACTCTGTCGTGTCTTTAATCTCAAGCTCTTCTGGATATATCGTATCGACGTAGGAATTGAAATTACCATTGTTAATTGACAATACGTCATCGATATATCTGAAAGTCGAGTTGAAGGCCACAGCAAGTGTTTTCTTCTTTTCACGCATCAGATTTTGCATAAATTCTGCTTCATATGAATATTAAAATAGGTCTGCTAATAACGGAGTGCAATTGGTACCCATGGGATTTCCAATAGATTGTTGGAAGACCTGGTCTCCAAAAACCACATAGAGATTGTCAATCAGAAACTCAAGCATCTTCTTGATGTCAACTACAGAGTACTTGTGTGTACAATCAGAATGTTTTTTTTTTATCAAAATAATGTTGCAAATGACAAATGACAAGGTAAATAAATTTACGAGTTCCATTTTTATTGAAGAAGCAGCTGTCAATGATATAAAAAAAGCCTGGATTTTAATTTATGGTGGGGAATTGTTGTGTATAAAGTTGAAAATTCGTAAGTTTTTAAGCTGTTAATTTTTGTAAATTCTTGTGATTTCAAATTGTCCAAAAGTTCTTTTTTAGTATCCACATCTGATTCACACCACTTCTTGAATATATTGTTGCATAGTACTCTTGAAGTTTTTCCTTTACTACTGTCAATATCTTAGTGAGGAATAACGAAAGAGGCTTGGTTGAACATTTACTGGATCCCGCAATGTATCTTTGTTTGTAAAGATTCTAATGAAGTTTCGGAATCCAATATATATAAGGTAGTTTAAATTCATTTTGGCTCTGTGGAATATTAAAAATATTCAAAACTGACACATGATTTTGAAGAATGTCTTCCTTAGAAAGGGAAGTATGGGTATAGGTTGGATTACCATTCGTAGAATTAAATCCAGGTTCTTCTAGAATGCAATTTATATAATGAGTTTCACAAAGGAAGACAATATTGTTACCTGCTTTGTCGGCAGGAACAATTACGTACTGATCATGTAATCTATCTAATTCTTTTTTCACTTCTGGATTATTGAACACAGAAGGATAGATGATTTTCATATTGCCCATCAATCTTTTAATACGTGACTTTGACATGGATCTGATACATTTAATCCATTCTGACAAGGTGTCAACGTCTTCTTTTTCATACCTGGCCCATCGTCTGGCGTAATTTTCAACAGAATCCATAATATCTATAAAATTCCGACGCCAGTTGAAGGACCGGGGTTCCCCATATTTATGACCTTTTAGGACTTTTTAAAAAAAGACAAACATATCAAGATTGTAGGTTAAGATTTATTTTACGTTTAATGCTTCTCAAAGTCTAACTGACACTATCTTGACATTCTAAATATCGCTGTTACTTTTCGATAAAAAAAATACGAATTGGAAAAGTAAAAAACAACAACAAAACTTTAATAGCTAATTAATTTAATTCATAACCTTGTGTAAACTATAATATTACAAAACGAGTTGTAAAGTCTTGAGGGAAACAGGCTTTCATTATCTTTAAGTAACATTAACAGAAAACAAAAATAGATGAATTTTATCTACAAAACTACCGTATATACCTGGTATAACGTTAAGATAAACGGTAGTAAATAATGGGAAACTAACACATTGTCAGAATGAATTAAGTGTTTTAGATACATATTTAGATAAGTGCCTTAAATATATATTGAAGAGTCTTGTTAAACAATTAAATACCAATGGAATAAGCATACAACAAACAGTATTCAAAGTCAAAAGTCCATAAAAATAAAACAAATTGAGAGCAGAGTAAATGCGAATATCTAAAAAAAAAATTAGATTACATGATCAGTATGTACTGGTCCGTGCTGACAAAGCAGGTAACAACATTGTCTTCGTTTGTAAGGCTCACTGTGTATATTGTATTTTAGAACTTGGATTAAATTCTACAAGTGGTAATCCAACCTATACTCATAGTTCCCTTTCTAAGGAAGAACATCTTAAAAATCATGTGTCAGTTTTGAATATTTTTAATATCCCAAAGAACCATAATGAATTTCAACTACCATACTGGAATCCGAAACTTCATAAGAATCTTTACAAACAAAGATACGTGGCGGGTTTCAGTAAATGTTTAACCAAGCCTCTTTCTTTACTCCTAACTAAGATATTAAGAGTAGTGAAGGAGAAACTTCAAAAGTACTATGCAACAATATATTCAAGAAGTGGTGTAAATCAGATGTTCAGATGTGGATACTTAAAACTTCCAAGGAACTTTTGGACAATTTGAAATCACAAGATTTTACAAAAATCAACAGCTTAAAAACTTACGAATTTTCAACTTTATACACAACCATTCCCCACGATAAATTAAAGGCCAGGCTTTTTGATATCATTGACAGCTGCTTCTTCAATAAAAATGGAACTTGTAAATTTACTTACCCTTGTCATTTGTCATTTGCAACATTATTTTGATAAAAACATTCTGATTGTACACACAAATACTCTGAAGCTGAAATCAAAAAAGATGCTTGAGTTTCTGATTGACATTATCTATGTGGTTTTTGGAGACCACGTCTTCCAACAATCTATTGGAATTCCCATGGTTACCAATTTCCCCCAGTTGACCTATTTTTGTATTTATAAGAAGCAGAATTTGTGCAAAATCTGATGCGTGAAAACAAGAAAACACTTGCTGTGGCCATCAAATCGACATTTAGGTATATCGACGACGTATTGTCAATTAGCAGTGTTAATTTCCATTCTTATGTCGATACAATACTTCCTGGTGAGCTTGAAATAAAAGATACCACAGAGACCGACTCATCTGTTTCATATAATCATATTTGGATATTTTACTTGAAAAAGACGTTAATTGTAATCTAACAACCAAGTTCTATGATAAACTTGATGACTTAAAGTTTTATTTCAACTTCCCTTGCTTATGCAGCAATAAACCATCATCATCTGCATAAAGGGTTTATATCTCTCAGTTGATTCGATATGCAAGAGCATGCTCTACGTATGAACAATTTCTAAAACGAGGTAAATTTCTGACGAACAAATTGATGAAACAAGAATTTCAGCAGTTTCGTTTAAAGTCGTCATTTCATATGTTGTCAGCAAATTCAATTTATCACTGAATCAAATGCTGACTGACGTTTTTCATACGTATTGTTAGTTCATTATCTCCATATGTTTCATCATAGATTCGGACCAGGTTCCATGGGGGAAAACGACTTGATAAAAGATAAAATTTGCCAACATTCTAATTACAGAAGAATTTGTGGTTTTGACTCTCAACGAGATTTTTGACATCTTGTTTGTCAATAACTTCCCTCATTTAAGAAATTCATAGGCTTTATAGCAAGCTCTTCAAAGCAATTTCGAAACATTAACAATATATACAAGTAATATTGGTGTATTGCTTTATACGAGATAAGGGTTGTTGGCTTTAGAAAAGTAAAATCATAATATTATATTGCAATGTTGAATTGAAGCCTGAGCAAGAAACTTCTTTTCTTATAAAGATTAAAAACAATTTTTGCAAGTAATGGGACGTACTTAATTACAACCAATGAGAGTTCCAAAGGGTTGTAGGAAGACGATCTCCAAAAACAACAGGAATATTGTCAATCGGAGACTTAAATATCTACTTGATTAAAAGCCCAATTTATAAAGAAGATGTAAAATAAAACTATGTTTAGTAAATGTTGAATTGCTAGTTTACATGCCTATGCAATTCAGCTTATGAAGCCCGACGAGAGTTCTTCTTAACAACGAATCTTATATTAACTACGAATCTTATATAAAGCCGTTTTACGAGCTTCATGACAGCTGTATCTTTTAATATAATTAACGGACTTATAGGTGCAGTGCCAGGCTTATATACATTTATGCTAAATATAACGTGTCCAAGATCAATCTAACATTTTGAGAATGAGGAAAGATGACAAACTGATTTATAGACCGTTGGAAATACATTTTATAATACTTTACAGAAATAGCAATATTTAATCAGCGACATAAACTTTAGAAAGAAAATCCTTATTAGTTTTCTACTGCTAGATTTATGGTCAATTATTATCATTGAAGTGAATTTTCGCTGGTGATTCCGTTTGAAGATTACGTACTTTTTCCACACAGGCGAACAAAATATTTAATATCAATTCTCTATAAAAATCAAAATTTTAAATAGGGTCGTGGACATGACATATCTCCGATTTACCTGAAATTCACACCATTTACTACAATTGGTATGTCTTTAATAAATATGATGTTAAAGTCTAACTTTTCAATTTGGTTGCCATGGTAACAGGGATGTTATATTTAGAACCCTCTGATTAAGCAAATTTTGCTCTGTTTTAAATTAAATTTGTGCACATTCAATTAATTAGTAAAAATTCACATGAAAATTATATTATGTGACCTCATACTACTTAAATCTGAGAAATTAATTTCATTCAAAGATATTTGAATGAAGATTAAAGGCTGTTAGCAAATTGGCAATTTGCCAAAATTGACTTTTTTAGTCATATTCAATGAAATTTTTCACCATTTTGACAACTGATATATTTGTAACCATGTATCATTAAATAAACTATATATTCTAAGGTTTTATGAGAATAAAAAAAATTTATGGGTAAATCAAAAACTTTCTAGAAATTATTGCATGAAAATTGGCATTTTGCCAAAATTGACTTTTTTAGTCATATTCAATGAATTTTTTCACCATTTTGACAACTGATATATTTGTAACCATGTATCATTAAATAAACTATATATTCTAAGGTTTTATGAGAATAAAAATAATTAATGGGTAAATCAAAAACTTTCTAGAAATTATTGCATAAAAAATTGGCAATTTGCCAAAATTGATTTTTTTAGTCATATTCAATGAAATTGTTCACCATTTTGACAACCGATATATTTGTAACCATGTATCATTAAATAAACTTTATATTCTAATGTTTTGTGAGAATAAAAAAAATTCATAAATTAATGGGTAAATGTACAGCTTTCTAGAAATTATTGCATGAATGACCCCCCCCCCCTCCATTAATCACAAATAACAGAGAAGATCATCTAAGAACATGTTTTACCAAACTGAACAAATTGTTATGTAGTATGAATATATGTCAAGTATTTAAATTTCTTTTCAATAATTAAATAGAACTTCTGAAATTAACTTATTGACAGGTTAATTAAAATAGTGCCATGGAAACAAATCAGGCTTCTAGTTATTTTAATTTAAATATGAAAAAAAACAAGTGAGTTTCCAGAAATTCTTACAAATCTTTTAATGGCCTGTAATTGTGTCCAATCCTTTTGATTTATTCACTAAAATATGTTCAAATTCAAAACAATTGTTTTATGGTTAATTTTTTTAAAATGTATAATTAAAGTAAAAAGGCCAACTCATATTTAATAAATGATATGAAAGTATTTTATGAAAATATGAAAGTAGGTCAGACAATATAATGTCAAAACAAGTTGGCAAGACCATCTTGATTATAATGTTTGTTTGCCCTCTCCCAACTCAGGGTAAAATTATTAAGTCGCCTTGGTAGGTAGGTTGTAAAATCTTTTTCCCAGAAAATTTCATAATATTTGTTGACGAGATATTAAAGATGGATAAAAAAAACCATCCTGTCTTGCAATGTAAAAAAAAGTTTTGAATTTTAGTTAGTCTGTTGGGGGAAGGCAGCCAAATTTGTTTAAATGGCCTTATATGCTAAATATTGTGGAATTAATTTTTATTACCACATTGCTTATCAGCATATTCAGATGATCAGTTACATGTATACTATGTTCTTTTAATGGGTATAAATATTTTTAACCATTTGACCTTGACCTTAGACATTGACCGACTTAAAAAACCTTAACCTTAACCACAACTTTTGAAGTTGGACTAGATTTTCATATTTCACAGGTGTTTTACTTGTGGCAAGACCTTTCTTGGGATACCTCGTGGGAGTCTTGACATAAGCTGCAATGTATAGGGAATCAGTGTTTCACAATTAATCTTGTTCTCAGTTTTGTTAAAATGTATTCATATATATTCTAATCATACATGACATACTGTGTGAAGCCTACCAATATAAAACTCTAAATTTGTGAGCCCATGTGGGGGTATATAATAAATCAGTATACCACCTCTCCTGCAGAGTGGGGATATAAAAAGGGAAGAAACTGCTTCTTTGCATAAAACTGCTTTTATAGAAAAAAATAAACATGACATTATCTTCACTTAAACAGTGACATTTTTTGAAAATACAAGAAATCACTTTAGGATACACATATTCTCTAAGGAAAACAGATGCCCTGCTTAAAAAAAAAATTTGCTAAAATTTGTTCCTTCATATTTTCTCATTTGATGTCAGCTTGGTTTCCTCGAATTCATATTTCTTTATGTCCTTTTGTGTAAGATCAAAAGTAGCTCAGCCTTGCAATATTAATTTGCTGTGGATTTTAGTAATGATCATTGGAAAACCCTCTCTATGTCCATCTTGCACCAGTGACAACTTTAACTGGATCCTCTTTTCTTTCTGTTATTTTTCCTACTTTGTATTTTTCATGTAAAATGTACTTCCCGTCCACTTTGAATTTTTTTTTTTTTTTTTGGGGGGGGGGGGGGGGGGGCTGTATGTCCTCTGCTCTGGTCATTTCTATCTGTTCACATAAAAAAAAATAACATTAATTTTTGGTCACTTTGGATAAAAATTCATTTAAAAATTGTTTCAAAAACTTAAAACTGGAATCTTAAAATTTTGCTATATATAAAACATATACATTTTCAACCTATAAACATTATTATCTCCCTTTATGCATTGTTGAGGCAATCATGTCTTAAGTCACCATGAATCCATGCAACTTAATACACAATACTATGTACCTTTGTGGTCTCCTTGCTAGAGGATCTGTAATCCTTAGAATCTTCATTAGGAAAATCTTGCAAGGGCTGCAATGATCAATTAAAAATTATTTTTTAATTTGAAAGTTTGGGTTAAAATCTTGAACATCATATATATATATTACATGTACCTAATATTTACATGTTATCCTGAAAATTTTCTGAATCAAGAGGAATGATTGATAAAGGAGTGGATTTAATGTTGTCATCAAGCATTTTTTTTTTAATTTACATATAAAGCTTTTCTGCAGTTTTGACAAATCACCAGAGATATAGAGACTAAGAGTAGAAATGAATTTGACAACAATTAATTTCTAAAGTGGAAAATGAAATTTATTTATATCATAAATTAATTGTAATAAAAACATACATGTTTTATATACTAACGTAATGTGGTATAATTTATTTTGTTCTTTAATGCGACTATTTTTAATTTTTACAATATGTCCTTGACATGTAAAGTACACAGCATCAGAATGATCTCATCTGTACAGATCAATATTGTCAAACTAAAACTATTCATATTTAAATTGTGTGCAAGATTGATATACCTGCAATATATAGCTGAAAAACAGTGATCAGTAAAATTAAAATTATGAGACAGAAAGCTGCATCCTGGTAAGTACAAATGGAGTTGTCATATTCTAATACCCTTGGATAGATTTCTTTACCTACTTTACAATACATCACCTTGTAGGGCAAATAACTCCATTGTATCAAGGTCCCAAAATGATTTCATAATGGTATAATAGTATGACAAAGTATATGTACTTAGATCTAGAACACTATTAGCATCTGTAAATCTGTGTGTCTGCATGTACTTTCATAATTTTACACTTACACTTTTTTTAATCAATTCTTTAAAATATTCTACAGTCCTGATATTGCTTAAAATTTCAAAAAATCTAACACACTATTCAGTTATCATTGTAGAAGTCAAAGGTTTAATATTTCCAGGCGCTTAGCATCGTTTCTGAGAAAATTTTTTTTTACTTACCTGAAAAAGTTGACAAGCAAAAAAAAAAAAAACCAAAAAAAACAAGACAATAAAAAAAATTGGGGGGGATTTACGTTTAAACAAAACGAAAAAGCGGTTTGGGGGGGGGGGGGGGGGGGGGGGGGGGGGGGGGGGGGGGGGGGGGGGGGGGGGGGCCAACTATCTTTCAATTTAAACTTTTGGGGTAAATTTTCTTTATAACACTACCCTTTGCTGAAATGTTGGGGGGCCAACCTTCCTTTCAGTAAACATTTTCTATAGTAAAGGTAATGTCGGGATAAAAAGTGCCCCCCCCCCCCCCCCCGGTACTACGCCCCTGATTTCCGAGGTATGATTTCTACAAATCCTGTTTGTAAAAATAGATTGGACACAAGCATATTATCATTTGGAAAAATAAATTCATACAATTTTCTTCAAATATACTGAATTTTATAGAAAATAAAATACCAGTACCCAAAACGGGCACATATATTGCACAGTAGTATTTGATTCAATGTCATGTACATGTAATATGTGCAACTGTGCATCCAAGTTTTCATGGTTTTGTTTGTTTTTATTGTCTTATATTTCATTATACCGTCAGTTACCTAATCCGAGATTCCTCTGACTCTAACCCCTGCTTTAATTTTATATTGTGACTTGTGCGCACAAGTCACAATATAAAAGCGGGGGTTAGAGTCAGAGGAATCTCGGATTATCAGTTACTATGAAGGTACATGTGACACCTGAATAGAATTATGAATAAAAAAAATACTTACACATTGCAATCGGGATCGGTCGGGGACTACCACACCACAATATGTATCTCTCGATCTCTATTTCAAAGACATCTTGAAGGGAACAGCTAAAATCCTCTCGGCCTTCGCCCCCATACCACCCTGATGTCCTCATATTTTCTTTTCTACGAGTAGCTTTACGTGTAATACTCATCATGTCCAGATCAACCCTTTGTCTTTTCTTAAAGATTATCCCAACTTTGTCAACTGTTTTTCATCAAGTTCTGAGTCTCTTGAGGTAGAATTTTCCTGAGCAAGATGTTTCAAAACAAGAAGAAAAACTGCAGATTTCATTGTCTGCCATCTTGTTTACAATTTACACATTTTGTATTCTTCAATGCCGAAGAGCTCCAACAAGGGAAATAACTCGGATAGAGAAAAAGCACATTTAGACCAACTTTATAGTGTAATAAAATGTTTATTTTTCATTTACCCATAAATGTTTTAAATGATATTTGCAAAATAACATTTCTTGAATCTAAATCTCCCTTCTAGAATTTTCACATCACTTGTCAAAGTCTTTAAATATTAAGTCTAACAAGGGAGGTAACGAGGACTAATTATTCACTTTTTTGGCATCAGAAAATTAGAAATTGTAAAATTTTTGTAACCTTGGCTATTTTTTTTACATAGTTTTGATTGTCATGAAGGATATAAAAAAATATGAACATAAACAGCTTTGTTTAGTAAATATTTTTTTGATATTATTGATAAATAAAAATATCCACTATAATTTACACCTTCTAGTCCCGTTTCCATGGCAACCGGATAAACTACCATGCTTTCTTTCACATAGTCAATCTTTTCATTCATTGAAGTTTCAGTAAGAAAAAAATTAGCTGAATCCAAGACATCGCGTGGCCACGTCATTTTGATATTTACGTAGAATTGGTATTAAAAGGTAAGGAAACATAAATATTTTTTTAAAGAGATGGCAATTACATATAACCACAAAACTCTACGAAGCCAAATTTAAGAATTTATTTTTTCGATCAATTTGTTTATAATACACTGAATTATTTTTTATTAAACTTATTAAACGTCTCATCTCTTCCAAATATTTTTTTGCCTTTACGTGAGGCAAGTAAGTAAAAGAGATATCAGAGTCTTTTTTTAGATTCTAGAATTTACATTTTACATTACCTTACTGTAATCCTTGAATATGTTGAAGCCCATTTTCATTCTGATTCACAGGGATAAATGAAAGGAGTAAATGTAACACATATACAGCTGTATATCTGTCTTACAACTAACAACAATGTAAATCTGTGACTAGGACTTAAAGACAAACCCTTGGAAATTTCAGAGGTGGATCAGCTGCCGAGGAGGAGTAAGCATCCACAGTTGATCGGTTAGACCTGTTGTTTGCCTATGTATGTATATGAATCAGGTACAAGGAACATTCCGTAGTCAAATTTAGAATAAAAAGATTAACAATAAGTATGAAACAAGTCAACCAAATTAGACCAAATTAGAGTGTACATATCTCAGTTGATTCGATACGCAAGAGCATGCTCTACTTATGAACAATTTCTAAAACGAGGTAAATTATTGACAAGCAAGTTGATGAAACAAGAATTTCAACAGTCTCGTTTAAAGTAATCATTTCGTAAGTTCTGTGGTCGATACAATGACCTTGTCAGCAAATACAATTTATCATTGAGTCAAATGTTGACTGCCGTTTTTCATATCAATTGTTGGTCCATTGTTTATACACTGAATTGACGACATATTTTTCCGTTATTTCCTCATCATGACAAGGAGCACACGGCGGGAGTGAACGGTCGGCAGGGGATGCTCAATCCTCCATGGCACCTGATCCCACCTCTGATGTTTCGGAGGTCCGTGTTTGCTCTGATTTTATTTTGTATTGTTTTATGGACTTCGAGATTGAATATTTTTCGTTATCTCCATACCCATTGATAGTTTATATTTGTTAACAATGTAAGTACTGTAAGTATGACGACTACAGAATTTACGAAAATTGCCGACTTTAAACAGGGATCTTGAAATCCTTGTAACTTCAAATTATTTTTCAGTAGAATGCCTTCCTTTAATTTTGATCATTATCGAAACCTGCTCTTGGGAACATGCGCAGATGATAGCAAGATATTACTACATAAATAAGGAAAGTTGATGTAGAAAAGTTAAAGTAACATCATTTTGATATATCCTGTCGTTATTCATTCAATTATGAACCAGATGCGTCAGACGTTTATTATCCCCTTAAAACATATATAGTAGAGGGAATAAAGTCACGCAATTGTGTGATTTTTAACTACAACTTCTTTTCTCCCAATGACCCTCATCGATTCGCCCTATGGCCTCAGTCACCGTCCGATTACTATAGACGTCCGGTCGGCAACCACGCCATTTTTATCAAAAAATGCATCGGTTACCCATCGTATACCCTATGTCTGACTAATGTGACTGACACTTTAGAGCATAATCTAATTCTTACATGTTTTGTTGAAATACCTTGTATCTAAAGACTACATGTTGTCAATGAGAAATTCCAGCATCCTTTATCAATTTAATATGTTTTAAAGTAATTTTGTTGACGACCAATTAAAAGACATGGAATTTTTTTTTATAACTTTTGATTATTTAAGATTTTATAGAGGTTGTGACTTAAATTTTGGATCAAACCTCGTAAAAGAATTACTCACGCTAACTCTCGATTCCCGCCTAAATTTTCGACCATTTAGTTCAATTTAGATAGCAATTTGGCCATAAAATCTTTGTTTAATACAAAGAACAGTTCAGTGGTAATTGATGAATTGTCTTAACACCAGCGCTAAACAGTAAATTATCCATAATTTCAGCTCTTTAAAAACGGGGGTTGATGATATTTTTCCATTGAAATCGGAGTTTCAGGTGTCATCGTCTTTGAAATAGTCTTGGATATGATTAAATGCTCTTTTTATCTTTTCTTATGTTTTAGGCAAATAAATAAAACATAAATATATATCAATTAAATATAATGTTTCAGCTGTAAATCGCTTTGAAATTGTTGGAAAATTAGCATTTTTATCGTCCCCCCATTAAGCATATGTCCCCCACCCCTGTGTCACCCAAAAAGCTTTGGTATGAATTTGTGAAATAACATTTCATATTACCTGGAAAAAGGAATTTTGAATTTTTGTGACGGGGGGGGGGGGTTGGTTTTAAATAGTTTCCGTTTTCCGTTTATTTCTATAGTGAAAAACACAAGTTTTACCAAAAAATTAAAGTTATCTCTCTTTGTTTTTCCAAATAAGTAATGTTTTATGAAAATCCATATAAATATCTATAAAAAAAATATTAAAAATTCATCGAATATGTTAACTTTTAAAAATTGACTTGGAGGCAGGCTGGAAAACAATTCTATCGTTCGCAGTTCTTATTAACACTCGATTTAAAATTAAAACATAAGGATTGCAGCGGGAAAGGATATAAAAGGCAAATGTTTTCAAAGTATTAATATGCAGAAAAAGAAAATTTTATCAGCATAAACAAGCTTTGCTAGCTTTCGAAATGTAGAAGAAAAATCCAATTTTGAAGTGTAATTCAACAGCCAATGAGATGAAATGAAAATGAGAAACGAATAATAAGAAAAGGAGTAGACATATTGATTTTATATTAATTTTAAGAACAAGAAAATACCTTTTTGCATGGAAATTTGTTGATCTTGGAAGCCATCGGCCAAAAGTAGAAATCGAATATTATTTTTTTTTCTCTACTTAAAAGATATACCTGTTTAGATTATATGACATATTAGTGAAAACTATGAAGGAGAAAATTGATACATGATTTTCAAGAATTTTTAGTTTACATATTGCATTAAGCTTGTTTATTCTTATAATTAAAAAGAAGGTTTCTAGTTCTGCAAATAGTTATTTTTATTAATTAGAACGATTATAAAATAAAATTGTCTTTTCTAAAATGAATCAATTTTTTGACAAACAAGTTGCTGAAACAAGAATATCAGCCGTCTCGTTACAAGTCCTCATTTTGCAAGTTCTATGGTCGATACAATAAACATGTCAGTAACAGTTTATCATTAAATCAAATGCTGACTATATTTTTTTACATACTGATTGTTAGGCCATTATATACACACTGAGTTAAAGACGGATTTTCCATGTTTCCCGTTCATGACAAGGAGCACACGGCAGGTGTGACCGATTGACAGGGGATCACTCCTCCATGGCACCTGATCCCACTTCCGATTTTTTAGGTCCATGTTTGCTCTGCTCCGATTTCAATGTATTGTTTGATGGATTGTTGATCTTGAAAACTATTCGTTATATCCAGATATTGCACTTTGTTTTTAAATTGGTCATTTTTTAACCTTATTGTATATTAAAAAGTAATTAGAATAGAATACGAGTAGAGATTACGTAAATTTATGAACTTTAAGAGAAAACCCAATTTATCTGTTCTATATTCAATCTGTTTTTGAAATTAAACTTATTTTGAAGCATAACTTTCGTTTCCCCGGTGATGATTTGTAGGATTTTTCTGCATGGAATTTTGATGGTTCAGGAAGGATTTTTTTTTATATACATCAGTTTCATTTTTAAGAAAATCACAGAGCAAGATTTGTATTGAAACCTTACCTACTTCTTTATGATCACGATATTTTGAAATAATTATGTGTTGCACATGTACACTGATTTATTTATTTGAATAATGTTGGCGAAGATCAAACAACGTTTACAGGATGCACAATATCTTTTTTTTTTGGATGATAATGTTGAAAAATGCTCTGGGTTCAAAATACCGTAAAATTAATTCTCTGTTCACACCGGAAATTCCATGGGGAAATTCTGTTTTATCCTGATAGATGTATATCAACAATAAGTTGGCATGAAGCCTTAACGTGGAAATTAGGAAGCAAATTATTATTGACAACTATTGTTGTTTATCCAATGAAAAATTATAAACCCTTATCTCGTTTGTTGCCTTTTGCTCGACTTAACATGATTCTACTCTCAGTTTGCACCTGATCCACCTCTGATATTTTGGAGATCTGTGTTTGCTCTGCTCCAATTAAGTATTGTTAAATAGAGCTTTTCTTTAAATCTCAATATACCTGGTCTACTGTATGTCAATTAAAAATGTTTATTTCCATTCTTATATCGATACGAAATATCCCGGTGAGCTTGAAATATAAGTTACTACAGAGTCTAATACATCTGTTTCATATTTGGATATTTTACTTGAAAAGGTCATTTATGGTTATCTAACATCCAAGCTTTATGATCGTCAACTTCCCTTATCTATGCAAGAATATTTCCATTTCTGTTTGTTTTGTCTTTGAAAGTTAGTTGATTTGAATTCTTGATCATTCTACCGGCATTTAAATTTTGCCAAGCGATAAATCTGGTGCAAAGGATGCCTAATGTGCATGTAAATCCCATGCGTGTCTTTTTGTCTGAACCTGAGGAGGCCTAATATGCATGTAAATCTCGTGCGGCTGTCTCTGTGTTTAACGTCAATGGGTGGGGACTATTGAAATTGACATTGGGGCCTCGTGTAATTTAAATCTATTAGTCTACATTAATAAAAAAAAAACTAAATTTACTATTCATTTCATTATGAAATGGAAATTTAAGGAATCACTTCTCCGTTATGCAAATTACCCCTTGTTTCCAACTATCGTTGATGCCCAGGCATACATTACTGCATACGGTTTTTTTTTAATCTCTAAGTTGAACCGATACGTAAGAGCATGCCCTTCATATACCGGTATGTACAAATTCTTTAACGAGGTAAATTATTAACGAGCAAGTTGATGAAACAAGAATATCAGCTGTTACTTTTAAAATCAACATTTCGTAAGTTCTATGGTCAATAC
This sequence comes from Saccostrea cuccullata, assembly GCF_032062105.1. Classification (NCBI taxonomy): domain Eukaryota; kingdom Metazoa; phylum Mollusca; class Bivalvia; order Ostreida; family Ostreidae; genus Saccostrea; species Saccostrea cuccullata. The sequence goes on from NW_026936524.1 coordinate 67,238, forward strand.
AATGACATTGTGAGCAAATACAATTTATCATTAAGTAAAATGATGACTGGCGCATTTCATACCAATTGTTAGTCCATTATTTGCACACTGAATTGACGACGGATTTCTCCGTTATTTCCCGACCATGACAAGGAGCATACGGCGGGTGTGACCGGTCAACAGGAGATGTTCATTCCTCCATGGCACCTGATCCCAACCCCTATGTTTTTGGAGTCCATGTTTGCTCTGCGCTTTTCTTTGTATTTACAGTCTATACGAATTTGTAGTAAGCATGATGCGGCTAACAGAAGTTCAGTATGATCTAGAATTTGAAATGACTAAATAATGAAAGCGGTAACAAATTGTTTGTGTGCATTTTATCGTTTAACTTTCCACCACAGAACATTTGTCATTGCATATTTACTCTAAATTAAAGTAAAAGAAATCCATTGCTCTATTTTATTCCGTCAGCTCGTGAACTTTACGTCTGTGATACTTTCATTTGCGCACGTGTGCGTTGTAAGCTTAATTTTCAGCATGTTTACCTCCAGGAAAATGATGTCAAAATTTGCCAGGACTCTTTCATACATATGCACAATAAACAAATCAACTTGCGTCGCAAATTCTATCTTTTTCCAGTCGAAATGCGTGGGACTAATTGGACGTTAGGGATTCAAAATAGTTCTGTTGATCTAGACCATCCAGGGGCTAACCTGTTGGACGGGTTGAATTAATATCCCTATGATAAACATTAATGCATTGAAGAAGTCCATGCAGAGGAGAATCGTATGTTTTGATAGGCGCTCGAGGTAGATATTAATATTTTTATTTTCCATTTCGGGGGGATACAGTCCGAGAATTTCAAGTCACAATCAAATGAAATTTAGTACACTGTTAATTGAAAATGGTTTTTAAATGTAATATAACAATACTGAAAAATAATACCTTCGAAGAAATAGCATTAAATTGATTCCAAAGCTTATCTTGCGTTTCTTTTTCCTTTCAGTATATATTTCATACAAGCATTCCCTGTGTGACAATGAATGAAATGCAATGTTATAAAATACTGTATGTCCGTGTGGTTATAAGTAATGCAGTAAGTTTTATTTTTCTATCAATCCTTAGACTCGTCTATTTTATCTACGCAATTTCTCCCTTCTAATTGCTTTGCTTCTCTGATGATCCCTAATCTTTCACTTAACACATAAACGTGTCAGTTAGACTTTTATATAATAAATTCTTCCATTGATTGCATTCGTGTGTTTATAAGTAATGCAATAAAAATTAGGCCTTGTGTTTTCCAACAATTTTTAGAATCATTATTTTATTTCCACTGTGACTCCTTTGAAATTAGGTTGCTACAGTAATGATCAGAAACACATTAACACATTACCGTGGCAGTTGGATTTTTATACAATAAATTCTCTTTAATTACATCAGTGTGAAAGGAAACTTTTTTAGTCAGACTGACATCTTTTTAGAGAACGGATGAACTCAGTACTTGAACAGGATCCATTAACTTTGATTGAAACATAAGACTTTTTTTTAATAAAAAGAAGTGTGTGCTTCTTCAAATAATCTGTACGGACTGTATTTATTCAAAAAAGGGAGAGCGAAAAAAAAAAAGAAAAGATGTCATTTCATCCATTGATAATTGTTGTCAATGATTTAAAAGATGTCTCGAACACTTTTAGTAACCACCAGAAACACGTGCTTAGGCGTATTTTTAATGTCTCACTTAATGTTTACATGAATACAATTATTAGCAACAAATATTCCACTTAAAACACTGAATTTTTAAGTTTACCAAAAAAAAAAAAACCCATCAAAATCTTTCTTAAGATTGCATTTTAGTGAAAATAGATCAATAAAGGGCTAGTTATCCTCATTTTGAAGCTATACCTGGGAATTATCAGACGTAGGCTTATTTCTATCTATATCAAAAGCTAAATCATTTATATATCTCATCACATTTCAGCATTTAAAACTCATACAAGTACTCTGAAGTTAATATTAAAAACATGTTTCGAGAGACGCTTGAGTTTCTGATTTACAATATCAATGTGGTTTTGGAGACCAGGTCTTCAAGCAATCTATTGGGATTCCCATGGGTACCAATTCCGCCCCGTTATTAGCAAACCTATTTTTGTATTCATATGAAGCAGAATTTGTCCAAAATCTTGTACGTGAAAAGAAGAAAACACTTGCTGTGTCCGTCAACTCGTCATTTAGATATATTGACGACGTATTGTCAATTAACAATGGTAATTTCCATTCTTATGTCGATACGATACTAGTATATTCCGATGAGCTTAAGATAAAAGATAAAACAGGGTCTGACACATATTTAGATATTTTACTTGAAAAAACGTTTATTGTAATCTAATAACCAAGCTCTATCATAAACGCTATGACTTTAACTTTATTACCGTCAACTTCCCTCATTTATGCAGCAATATATACCTTCATCACCTGCATACGGAGTTATTTATCTCAGTTGATTCGATATGCAAGATTTTCCTCTACGTATGAACAATCTTTAAAACGAGGTAAGTTATTGCCAAACAAGTGTCTGAAACAAGAATATCAGCAGTGTCGTTTAATTTCATCATTTCGTAAGTTCTATGGTCGATACAATGACATTCTCAGCAAATATATTTTATCATTATGTCAAAAGCTGACCAACCTTTCATACTTATTGTAAGGCCATGATTTACGCACTGAATGGTCGACAGTTTTCCCCGTTATTTCCCAGTCTTTTCAAAGAGCAGAAGACGACTGAGACCGGTTGGCAAGGGATGTTCACTCCATGACACCTGATCCCACCTCTGATGTTTTGGAGATCCGTGTTTGCTCTTCTCCTATTTTGTATTATTTTATGGACTTTTGAGCTTGAATACTATTCGTAATCTCCATATAGTTCATTCATAAAAATCTTTTAAAATAGAGAAACATCGTAGAACAAGAAAATGCTCTGCAAAGCCCCTAGTTTTACTCTTTGTAAAAAAAAATCTGCTGCTTTGCAGAACAGGCAGACTACTCTACGGCATATTCTAGAAGTAGTGTAAATCAGATGGGAATTTATAAAAACTCCAAAGATTTTTTTTAATTCCAGATATTTTTTTTCAATGTCAGTAAAATCGAAAACATACGACGTGTCTAAACTTTATTCAACCATTCCTCACTTCAAATTAGAAACAAGGGTAAGGCTTTTGAAATAGATATTGACAACTTGTTCTTCATTAAGAATGGAAATCGGAAAAACTCGATATCCAGATCACTTAACTTAAGGGAAATCCCTGTCTTTGGAGGTAGGAAATGTCAATT